>NW_026943208.1:0-67961 GCF_024139115.2 Armigeres subalbatus
GCTGCCGGATGGATAAAGATTTCCTCCCATTACTCATACAGTCACGTACAGTCGTGAGGATAATGCGCTCTCATCCCTGCGATTCATCAATGAAACACTCTCAATGAAGAGAATATAAGTCTTCTCATCGTTCTCAGATACATATTCTCGCCACTCATTACGAAATGGAAAATACTCAGCGCACGAGACGCTAGGCTATGTACGTAAGATATGATTATGGAAAATCCCATTTTCCATCGTAAATGAAGGTGTCAAATTGTTTTTTATGTAGTATGCTCAAGTTCAAGAATAGCAAATAGATGAAACTAGTTGGTATGGGGGAAAAGTTGAAAACATCGGGAAGAAGCCATAGAACATTTCTACTTATTTTTATCAGATCCTTACAGGTCACAATTCAGTAAACCTTAGGAAGGTGAATGAATATTTTTATTGCATGATGCGGTACATTTGGCAAATTGTACCTTTTCGCCAAATGTCTTGGCGGAATGTACCATTTCACAGAATGCCGTTTTGCGGAGTATTTCATTTAGCAGATTCGCATTTTTTATAGTTCTAAATGGAGTAGAATTCAGCAAATTATCATTTTCTCAGATTAGCATAGTATTGTTCTTGTTTAGGCCTTATTAGCATAGGCTTGTTCTTTTTCTTCTACTTCTTCTTCTTGGCTTTACATCCCCCACTGGGCCAATGCCGATTTGCTGCTTTATTTAGCATTTCCACAATTATTAACTGCGAGTTTTCTAAGCCAAGTTATCATTTTTTTTGCATTAGTATTTAATGAGGTTAACACGTTGAAACTTTATGCTCAGAAAGGTCGATGCAATTTCCTGGAAGTGTCATTGCCTACGGGTTTATCACCTTTTTTTTTTGGTACTTCATACAGCAGTGCATTGAATGCAGAAAGATAATCAACTTCGCCAATTACCAATCCAGTCAAAATTATACCGTAAAGAAGGCATTATCTATTACTTTCACCTTATACCGGGCAGACGCATCCATTTGAAGAATCAACCTTTCGCCTTACACTGTGTAAACGTGTTAATATAAGGACAATCTTGATAGAGTCCAAAAAGGCCATTCTAGCTCTTACTTCGCGTTTTTCATCGCACAAACGAGAATTTATAGGCGATTTTCACATCTGAAAAACATTTTTTGTGTGTGTTGCAAGTGAGCATAAGTGAAAAACTGTTTTTCGCTGCTGCCTGTCGCTTTCTTTTGGAGTACTGTGCCCCTGAAAGTGCTATTAGGTTTTGAAATTCGATTCCAACGCGATTCACCTTTAAGAAGGCATTCGACTTCTTTAGACTTATACCGGGCAGACGCATTCATTTGAAGAATCAATCCTTATACCGAGCAAACGTGCCAATTTCAAGAAGGCAATACCTCCTCACTGTTATTTTAACTTAAAACGGCTACGCAGTCTTTAAGGATTAAAACAAGATTTATATTTGTCCCCGTGTCGAAACGTTGGACGTTTAGACCTGAGGAAAGCTGATGAGACCTGTATGAAGGAGCTTGAACTCTTCTTTGGAAACATAAGACCTAACAACTGGAAACTAACAACGGGAAAGAACACGGGCGTTGTGACACTTGAAAATTAAGACAATTTTGTTAATCTGTTAATTGATTGTTAATCAGTCACAAAAGTTAATTTGTGTTATTTCTCTGCACATTGCATTTATCACAAATGTGCAAAAACGATCAATATTCGTGATGTAGCGACGAAAATCAACTTAACCACCACTAATTCCAAATTATGATGACGAAAATGGAAGCAGAATACCAATACTCAAGCTGCATGATCCTGAATGAGTGAGTGGCTTGGCCTTTATGGTAGATGTCACAAAACATCTCAATGACTTGAACATAAAGCTGCAAATCAGGGATCATCGCATAGATCTTTTATTCTCCAACACGCAAACTATTGAAACAAAATTGAAATAATTTCCCATAATTGATTGTCGAAAACTGATACATTCCTTTAATTCTGTAGAAAACAGTCGCTAATTTTTGAGAAGACAGTTCCTCAACACCGTTTATTGATGTGAATAATATATTTGGAATGTTTCAAATGGAGATAATGGACATCCAATGTGTTCTCAAATCAAAATTTCAGAACGGAAGCCAACAATTCCATGTCCTTTTACGTAAAAAGAAAACAAGATGCCATTCTGAAAAAAAAAATATTTTGAAAATGTATAAAAAATATGTAGGGTAGGGAACCATTTGGGCAGCACCCCCTATTCCCTTCCACAATGTTTATTACTCGGGAGCATTACAACCGAATTACTTGTTTTCCAGTACATGGTGAGTTTCTGCCGATATCTAGTGATATATAAAAAAATATGTCATTTGGTTGGAACGCGGTCGAGTTATTAACGTTGCGGACGGGAATAGGGGGTGCTGCCCAAATGGTCCCGCTCCCTGTTGTATATTTTCTGGCCCGCGGCCCGCCTGCAAGTGGCCATTCTGAAAATTGACCCGAGGCTTGAAAAGGTTGGGCAGACCTAAATGTGTGCTCAAATCAAAATTGCAGAATGGCATATCGTTCGTAAGATATTTTCTTTGCCCAGAGTACATATCTGCGTGAACAATTTTCATCAATAATGAAAGTAGAAAAAAATAATTGCTTGCGGAATTCGATCACCGATTGCGAAATCAATATGCGCCGAGTATTGGAAGGAAACCAACAATTCCGTGTCCTTTTACGTAAAAAGAAAACAAGATGCCATTCTGAAAAAAAAAATATTTTGAAAATGTATAAAAAATATGTATCGTATATTTTCTGGCCCGCCTGCAAGTGGCCATTCTGAAAATTGGCCCGAGGCTTGAAAAGGTTGGGCAGGCCTGATTTAGATGATAATTATTCCAACTGAATTCCGCCAAATGGCATTCCGCGGAATGAATTTCGGTGAGAAAGTACAATGTCGTTCGGTGGAAATGTCATTCCAATTTTATTAGTTGCATCTCGCGAAATGTCTTTTGGAGAATTGGTACATTCCGCGGATTGTCGCACTGCAAAAAAATCCGCGAAATGTTTTTCGACGAAATAGTATACAACCGTTCATAAAAATGTTTAGCTCTAGGATGGATTATGATTTTTTAAAATTAAAACTTATTATAAACAATTTTATTATTTCTGTTTTATTTTTCAGATAGAAATCCTAAGATTCTGAAATGACTATTGCTGGCCAGTAACGATTTCTTGAGCTTGAAGGAATTTTTGAAGCACCTTAATAGGTACATTGTTCTCTGTTGCAGTATTTATGGGGCACAGTTTGCAGTATTGAATTTAATAAAAGTTTGAAGAATATTGTACTATTGTGTGAGAGATGATAAGTGAGACCATTTCTTTATTTTTTCAATACAAGGATAGTTGGCAAAGAATCAACCGATACAATGCGTAATCTGGCTCAATGAAATAACCAGCGATCATAGCAAGCCATATCTGTTTGAGAGTTGCTCGGAATTTTTCGTTAATAAACTTTTTTTTTCAAATTAAGTAGGTAAATGACTTCTCAAGTGAAATATTACTTTCTCGAGTGATTAAATTAAATGGTGCGAGATCCGACGGGTTTTAGGTAGGACGCTGTAGGACGCGGAATATTTGCGAAAGCCGAGTTTGTGCTTATGCCGAAAGCAACGAAAGCAGGAATAACAATCCTTCCCTTCCTATATGACCACAAGAACGTGGCCGCTGTTATTAACTGAATCCCAAGCCTCATTCATTTGGTTCTCTGTACAATTTTACAAGTTCTAGTCAATCACAGAGTAGCAACTACGAATTGTATGGTCGAAATGCTCATGCTCTCCAGTGAAATATTCCTTTCTTTCTACATATGATCGGGGTTCTCCCAAAACGCACCAAGCGGCTTTTCAACTGAATTGAAATATTTTGTTCATAAAAGGAAAATGTGAATACAAATCATACGTAAATTTTTTGTAGGATATCCTCAGTTATGGAACTGAAGGATTTTTTTTCTGTTCGCGTGTGCCACTGCGATTAGTTATTAGATCTATTGTAGCGTTACCCGTATCCTTAGTTTTGAGTGCATGTCGAATTACTCTATTACTATTGATAAGCAATGCAGTATCGGTTTAGATACAAGTGAAGCGAACTTCTTTTTACGATGTATTGTTCACGATCAAATGTTAATAATCACCGTTCCACGATGTGTCGGTTTTTCTAGTTCAAACACTCAACTACGGTTAGAATAAAACTTTATTATTTATGTATCACTTGTTTGAACAATTCTAGACCAACATTTGAAAAGGGCGTAACAGCCAAAATTTATTCCTTCTGATTCTTTGTCTACATATATAGCTATATATGTAGACGAGGAATCAGAAGGAATAAATTTTGGCTGTTACGCCCTTTTCAAATGTTGGTCTAGAATTATCAACTTCTTTTACATTTTAGCACTTATTTATTACAATTATTACAATTAACACTTTTCGTATAATTATAAACTCGAATATTTTCCTTTTTACAAACTTTTGCACTATTTCCCGTATGACAATGTCTTTCCCAGAGATACTAACACTTTTTGTTTATCGATACTTATTCTGAGACTCTAACACCGATTTTCGATTTTACCGCGACGGACTATTTAACTGTTCACTTATGTTTTTTTCAAAAAGTTAATTAATTTAAACTTAGATCTCGATTCGTGCACTAGTCACGAGTGTCGAGGTGTCTAAGGGACAACCCTGATTCAATTGGAGTGTTCGGTAGGCCGGCTAGGGAAACCTAGAAAGCGCCGAATTCCAATAAAGGTGCTGCTGAATATTTGGGACTGACCCCGAGCTTGGAAAAGCGCACGGTATTTATAGTCAATCCGAGTTCTGAATTTCATAATGATTTCATGAATTGCATCAGACTGGACTTTGGACCCCACGAAAGGTCTGAGAATCCTTAAATAACGTAATCATTTTCTTCATCCCACATTTATCTGTTCAGACTATGTGGTTTTAATTTCAACTTCATAAATATCCTCAAGCTTCCATTCATTACTCAACTTTGCATTCTTTATGGATGCTCCCTAAAGTTCTTTTGCACGAAATGCTTAATCAGCTTATTTGAAAAAATCCATAAATTCCGAAACAACTTCCTTTTTATTCCAAATTTTTACAATAGTTATTTAATTTCTTGCCATGAATTAGCTAATTCAGCCTTAATATTGGACTTCCATACTTTACGAAACTTTGCCCCCTTTTTTGGATGTCCCCTTTGAAATTCTCTTGGAAAAATTCTGTTCTCTTTCCACTCTCTAAAACTCTCTTAATTCGAGCACATTAATTCATATATCTTTTGTATAAAATGAGTATCTCTAAGTCCTGCCTCTTTCTTTACACCTAAACTAAACCATTGCTGTCTCACAAAGTAATGTTCAACAAGTCCCAAATGTTTCATAATGCATGATACTACTAAACCAACGGAGTTGTGGAAACCTTCACTTAAAAATCTGTATTCGAACCCAGCATGGGTTCTTTGTAAAACAGCGCACCATACCGCCGAGCTATTAACAGCTATAGCTTGTATTACTCTTTGATTTTATAAATACTCTTAAAAATCAATCAATCAATTTTTTATTTTTATTTTTTTTTTATTTTTTATTTTTTTTTTTTTTTTTTTTTTAACTAATTTTATTTGCTAATTATCTAATACATGCATTCATCTCTTAGACTAGGTGTTCCGTGTATTCTTAACACTATCATCCTTATTTGCTATGTTACGCTTTTCGTTATTATTAATACATTTCAATTGCCTCTGGCAGTTAGAATTTTTTCCTCTGGTTGAATTGAACCATGTAGGAATTACAATGTTTTCAACTTAAACTAAACTTAACCTATTTTATACTAAGGGTACAAGGAGTTAATCGTTGCAATAGAAGATTGCAACGATTTTTGTCTAAAAGTGGAAATTATTTTGTTGGACATTTGTTGCAATGTCTCAATATTAGAAATTCTATGAAGTTCATTGGTACTATACCACGGAGGCAACTTCAGAATCATTTTCAAAATTTTATTTTGAATCCTCTGGAGTGCCTTCTTTCTGGTATTGCAGCAACTAGCCCATATTGGCACAGCATACAACATGGCAGGTCTAAAAATTTGTTTGTAAATCAAAAGTTTGTTCTTAAGACAAAGTTTTGATTTTCTGTTTAAAAGTGGATATAGACACTTGATATATTTGTTACATTTAGCTTGAAGGCCTTCAATGTGATTTTTAAAAGTTAATTTTTGATCTAGCAGAAGTCCTAAATATTTAGCTTCGCTAGACCAATTAATTGGAACCCCATTCATAGTGACAATATGTCTGCTAGAAGGTTTCAAATAAGAAGCTCTCGGCTTATGTGGGAAAATTATAAGCTGAGTTTTGGAAGCATTCGGGGAAATTTTCCATTTTTGCAAGTAAGTGGAGAAAATATCCAAACTTTTTTGCAATCTACTACAAATGACACGAAGGCTTCGCCCTTTGGCTGAAAGGCCCGTGTCATCTGCAAACAAAGATTTTTGACACCCTGGTGGTAAATCAGGTAAGTCAGAAGTAAAAATGTTATACAATATGGGCCCCAGTATGCTGCCTTGGGGGACACCAGCCCTTACAGGTAATCTATCAGATTTAGTATTCTGATAGTTTACCTGCAGCGATGATGTACAGAGGAAAATTAAAATTCATCAATTTTACAATCAAACCTTCATGCCAAACACTGTCAAATGCTTTCTCTATATCAAGAAGAGCAACTCCAGTCGAATATCCTTCAGATTTGTTGAGCCGAATTAGGTTCGTAACTCTTAATAACTGATGAGTGGTTGAATGCCCATGGCGAAAACCAAATTGCTCATCAGCAAAAATAGAATTGTCATTAATATGAACCATCATTCTATTTAAAATAATCTTTTCAAACAGTTTGCTTATTGAAGAAAGCAAACTGATTGGGCGATAACTAGAAGTCTCATCCTCTGGCTTCAAAAATGGAACAACTTTGGCGTTTTTCCATTTATCTGGAAAGTATGCCAATTGAAAAATTTGTTAAATAAATTAACCAAAAAGGATAAACAGCTCTCAGGAAGTTTTTTGATAAGTATGTAGAAAATACCATCATCACCTGGGGCTTTCATATTTTAAATTTTCTAGTAATAGATCTCACTTCATCCAAATTGGTTCCCAACGAAGGGTCAAAACATTCTCTTGATTGAGAATGTCTTCGAAGCTCCGTGTAACCTGATTCTCAATTTGACTAGTGAGACCTAGACTAAAATTATGGGCACTCTCGAACTGCTGAGTAAGTTTTTGAGCCTTTTCGTCATTTGTTAATAAAATTTTATTTCACTATTTAAGCGCTGGAATTGGCTTTTGAGTTTTTTAAGCTTTTTTGTTAATTTCATAAAGGGTTTCGAACTGGAATTCAACCTTGAGACATTATTCTCAAAGTTGGTGTTTCTCAGAATGGCGAAAAATTTTTTAATTTCATTTTGCAAATCTGGCCAAATAACTGTCAACAAGGGATCACGAGTGCTTTAGTATTGCCTTCTTCTCACATTTTTAAGACGGATCAGTAGCTGAAGATCGTCGTCAATAATAATGGAGTTGAATTTAACTTCACATTTCGGAATTGCAATGCCTCTGGCTTCGACAATTAAATTTGTCAAAGATACGAGAGCATTATCAATATCACTTTTGGTATCGAGAGGAATATCAACATCAAAATTCCTATCGATATACGTTTTATATAAATCCCAATCAGCTCTATGATAATTAAAAGTAGAGCTGATTGGATTATAAATGGCTTCTTGTGAGATTTCAAATGTCACAGGAAGGTGATCAGAGTCAAAGTCAGCATGAGTTACCAATTGGCCACACAGCTGACTTGAATCCGTTAAAAACTAAATCAATTGTAGAAGGATTTCGACTGGAAGAAAAACAAGTTGGTCCATTGGGATATTGAATAGTATAATATCCCGCAGAACAATCTTCAAATAAAATTTTACCATTGGAATTGCTTTGAGCATTATTCCATGAACGGTGTTTGGCATTGAAGTCACCAATTACGAAGAATTTTGATTTGTTGCGAGTCAGAATTTGAAGATCAGCTTTCAACTAATTCTTTTGCTGCCCATTTCATTGAAAAGGCAAGTAGGCTGCAATGAAGGAAAATTGTCCAAAATTTGTTTCAACAGAAACTCCCAAGGTTTCAAAAACTTTGGTTTCAAACGAAGAAAATAATTTATGTTTGATACGTCTATTAATGACAATGGCGACCCCACCACAGGCGCTGTCAAGACGATCATTTCTGTAGATAAAATAGTTTGGATCTCTTTTAATGGAGAGTCCTGGTTTTAAATACGTTTCAGTTATAATGGCAATATGCACATTATGAACTGAAAGGAAGTTGAATAATTCATCTTCCTTACCCTTTAGAGAGCGGGCATTCCAATTTAGAACTTTCACACAATTATTTGGATCCATTGAAACGGAGTCCGATAACAATTTTTGTGTGTACTTTATACCAACCTGAACAGCTTCAGGAATGGTATTTGCTTTGAACATTGCATCAATCATGTGATGCAATTGTTCAGTTAAAAAATCAAAATCGGAAGCAGTCATGCTACCTGAATCGGCAACATGACCGTTATTTTCCGTTGGGACATGGGTATAAACCTCATTTTAGAGAAATTTGGTCTACCAGCAGCGATGTTTGCATACGTAGGTACATTGGAAAAATTGGAATTTACTGAAGTGCTTGCTACCCGTTGACGAGCGGCAAAATTTGTTTGTGAATTGTGGTGGGTATGAATTGCTCGACCGGTAACCGGTTTCGGAATTTGAGCGTTTGAAAAATTTCTACCCGTCGAATCTGGGATCCGATTGGAATTTCCCGTCATCAATTTTGCACGGGAATTCAAAACTTTTTTGCGTGAAGGGCATTCCCAGAAATTGGATTTATGATTGCCCCACAGTTTGCGCACTTAAATTTATTGGAATCTTCTCTCACAGGACATGCGTCCTTGGCGTGAGAGGTTCCACCACAAATCATGCATTTAGCATCCATGTGACAATGTTTGGTTCCATGACCCCACTTTTGGCACTTACGGCACTGTGTAGGGTTTTGGAAATTTCCCCCAGGCCTGCGGAAATGTTCCCATGTAACACGGACATGGGACATAATACAGGCCTTTTCCAAACTTTTCATATTATTTAGTTCACTTTTGTTAAAATGAACTAAATAAAATTCTTGAGAAATGCCCCTCTGGGAAGTACCAGAATGGGATTTCTTTTTCATCTTAATTACTTGGACTGGTGAAAATTTCAATTTTAATCTCATCCAGTGATTTGTCATCACTGGGGAGACCTTTCAAGACGACTTTGAACAATCGCTCAGTTTTGTCGTCGTATGTGAAGAATTTATGGCGCTTCTCAGTTAAATAGTGAAGAAGACGTTTGCGATCGTCAAAGGATCCCGGCAAAACGCGGCAGTCACCCTTCCTAGCAATCTGAAATGAAACCTTGATCCCCTGAAGGTTACTCAAAATCTCATTCCGGAAGCCAGAAAACTCGGCAACAGATACCACAATAGGCGGAATCCTTTGCTTTTTCGCATGAATCGAATCACCTGGGCTAGAGGTAGATTCGATTTGCTCAATTTCATCATTAATCAAATCGAACTGATTGCTCAGTTCGATTGGAGAAGAATTATTTCCGATATTAGAGTTAGAAGGAATATCTGAATTCTCCAGCTTCCTTTTTTTTCCGCGCTTGGGCAGGACGGTCTTGAAACCTTGTTTCTTTGAAGGAAGTGGAGAATTCAGAGACTCCCCCTTCCTCTTATTTTTGTTAATACTCATTGCTGAGCGTGGAGACGTGACCTTCTAAGAGGTTTTTTCCCAGAACGGTGTCCCTGCAGGATTACCACCGCTTGTCGGAATTTTACTTCCGCAAACGGGTCCAACGTAAAACGAAGGCACGGGTCCTTGCAAAGATCGTAACGGGATCAGTGGGTACAAATAGCGCTAAGAAGCACCGTTGAAATTAAAATAGCTTCGGGTAGTATTAAAAACTTCCTTCCGCAAAGAGAGAAAGAACCGCACAGCACGAAAGCACGATGCGGTCTGATCAATCAATCAATATTTTTCTCTTTCTTTCAACAGGGCTTCGAATTAAATTCCCCTTTCCCTAAATAATCATTACCCCTTCGGGTCGGCTCTTCCTTTTCCAAACCACTCAGACCCCAATATCAATATTTCCTTTCAAGTTTATATTGGTAAGAACAAAATCATGTTCTCTCTGTTTTGCATACTGGGCAACAAACCCCTTTATATCAATACACCTGTATACGTGTATGTAGATTCAATGAAGACTCTTATTGTCTCTATCATTTTGGCTAAGTTATTATTCCGCGCTCCTCACCCAAACAAATTCTTTCCTTAGTGTCCTATACATATGCGCCAATGCATCATCATTCATCATCAATGACGATCGCGGCTATGTACCACTATATCGTACACTGTCCAATATGTGAGCACGTTTGAACATGTCAATCCACCGCGCTCCAGTTAAATAAATCTGACTAAGCTGTTTTTGACGGTTTCGCCAAACCGAGATAAGGGTATGTGATATTTCACATAGTTTTTAAATTGATGAAAAGTTAATTAACCCAACAATTGCTTCATGCAACATTTTTAATTTATGTTGATTGCTTAAATTACTTTGCGTTGAGTAATTGAATATATTCGGCCTTGTTTTTACAATATCTCACTGCCATCAGTATTTAAAATTGTTTTAGGAAGGTGTCGGCACATAAGGCTGTGCACAAGGTCCCGCTGATTAGACCCTTCAAAGAGAGCAATCCCATTGGAGGCGCGCCCCTTATCAATAGGAAATCAATCCTTTCTTGAGAAAACAGAAGAGTAAGACTGTTTTTGGCCATGCATCGAAGCCCTAGCCACATCAGTATAGCTACAAACCCGGGATTTAGCTCTGTCTACCAGACCATTTCAAGCAAGAGAATTTGTTCAATAATAAGAATTTCCGTGTGTTCCTCTCACTACCTTTGTACACCAGTTCATGAAGTGAAGAGTTAGTACGTATTTAAAACCCCTAACTCGATTTTTCCTGCAGTCAGTTCAGCCTAGGATCGGGTACCGAGTTTTTTTTAACTAATTGCCTGAAAAGTGGTTTCCGCTGCCTACAGTTTAGCCTCAAACAAGAGGAATTCGAGTCTTTTAACTGTCTGCAAGGTAACATTAATTATGTTTTATTTCTGAGACTGCTGTTTGTAGCGGGGACTAAATACGATGAATCCTTAATTACCACAACTTATTGCCCTAGCTAGAAAAATTGATTATGCTAGGGCTCTGTTTGGTAGATCTTACACCGTAACACACTACGTCAAAGTGATCTACCGTTTTACGGGATATCCGACACGTTTTGTGAACAATTGAATCTGCTAAACGAAAACTTGCAACGAAAAATAGGTAGGCCATATACACGACAGATTTAAATACAATAGAAATAGCATCATTACCTTTCGTATGTCTTCCTCTCATTGTTGTCTCCCAAAAAAATGTTTGTCTCGTTACAGACGTGAAACATCGCCATGAATGTCAACTCTGTGAACATCAGCATCGTAATTACTTAAGCACCCTAAATTCTCTTGCTTTCCCACTATATTATTGTATTCCCTAACCTCGACCAAACCGCGAGACTTTCGTTTTAGCATTAGCATTAGCATTAGCATTGTTACGGTGTAATTCGTAGATTGGACACTAGTGATACTCATGTTTTACTTTTGAGATCCTTATCTAGAATGCTATCAGAAATCAAGAAGGGGAGTGGTCCTTGATTCCAGTCTTAAACAAAAATAACAAAAGCATGAGGATTACTACTCCTGGCCACGCCCATCTTCACCGTAACTAGGGAGAGGAAGGAAGTGTTGATGTAGTACTTACTTAACGAGAGGCCACCGACTTAGCAACACCCTCATAAGTACCACGGAGTTGGATAATGAGGAAGGTAATCGTTGGGTCAGGATTTGCCTGTAGCTGGCAATGTAACCGTGGTAGATCTTATCCCGTAACACACCACGTAAAGGTGTCTACCCAGCATTACGGGTAAACCAAACCGCGAGTCTTTCGTTTCCCCAAAACTAACATTATGTGTATAATATTTAGGAAATGAATTGTTAAACTTGGTTTCGGCTCCGTAACGTGTTTCACGGCAAATGAGCCTCCAAAATAAACGAAAGATTAAAAAAACATCTTCTTCTTCTTATTGGCATTACATCCCCACACTGGGACAGAGCCGCCTCGCAGCTTAGTGTTCATTAAGCACTTCCACAGTTATTAACTGCGAGGTTTCTAAGCCAGGTTACCATTTTTGCATTCGTATATCATGGAGCTAACACGATGATACTTTTATGCCTAGAGAAGTCGAGAAAATTTCCAATCCGAAAATTACCTAGACCGGCACCGGGAATCGAACCCAGCCACCCTTAGCATGGTCTTACTTTGTAGCCGCGCGTCTTACCGCATGGCTAAGTTGGGCTCTTAAAAAAAATATAGCATCATGATAATCTGTTAACGGATATAAAAAACAAAGCGTATAAAATTTCAAATCAGATAGCACGTACGCATGCAAATGAAAATAAAATTGATTTCAAATTATCACTTCCTCGACTGCAGCCAGGCATTTCACAGAACTCCTGCCAATGCATGTGATGTTTATGTATTTAGAGATATTGCAATAAATCCTGGTCCTTTCAGTGAAGTATAAAACATGGGCAAGTATTTGTTCGTAGGAGACAGATACCAAATGCCGTAGTACGAACTACAGATTAACATTTCTCTCTTATTTGAACATTTTTTTCTTATACACAAATTAACGAATATGTGTCAATCACGACACACGATATCTGCATTTGACTTAGTGTTGACTGCAATATGTTGAATGTACATATAGACGAACTGTTCCATTTCGATCGCAATATAGAAAATCATACAATTTCCTTTCGTTCGAAGCACATTTTTTCGATTGTTCTTGTTAACATGCGTGCTCACATTATTTGTTGCTGATAGAATTAATATTGGGGCTACGATATGAAGAGCCAATTTAAAAATTTAATCTTATTCTGTTGCATATTGATTTAATTCAACCAAACACCACGGACGTAGGGACGTAAGATATCATGCGTCTCTGGATCGAGTGGTGTGCCCCCGAAAACGCGAGCACTTTTAAACTTGGATTCCGTCAGGAGTGACCTTAAGAAACACCTTTGGAAACGAAAGAAGCTTTGCAGAGAAACCACAGTTCTGTAGTGTTTAATTTTCATCATTTGTGTCAAAGCTTACTCAAAGACACTTTTAAATCTTGCACTGATGAATGCACTGAACTGAAAAACATGTTGAACATATGTTGACTCTGAATCAAATTGAATGAGTTTGTACTTATCATCTTAGGTGCCAGCAAATCTCGATTGCCGAAACAGCTGTGAGTGCGTTGTATGGTACTGTTCATCATTCATAATGTTGTTTAATGACTTGGCATTTTTTAACTGAAACTTTAAAAGTTGGAAACCAGTCTATCTATCATAATTAAAAAAAGAGATTGGTGTAGAAAAAGGGAAGAAGAGGTGGCGTCTTATCGAATAGTTAAACTAAATACCTAGTTTATAAACCCTCTAGGAATTGTTTTCCCTCTATGTTTATCAAGAATCTAATAAAAAAAAAAGTAGGTATAAGCGCTAATGCATTCTTTGTGTCAATTTCCGTCATATAATATATAATTCACTAAATATTCGCGAATGATGCTTTCAATGAACGAACTAATCATTTGGCGAGATAGTAAAAAAAGTGTACGCTATGAACTGATGTTATTCGAATCACATTCCGGTGTTCTTTGCTTGAAATACACTTACGCGATTTGTTATTACCTACACCATTTCCTACTTTAGCAGCTAGGCGCAGTGTCTTTTGAAGATGGCTGGAGAGATATTTGATCCGCCATTGGTAGCACCGCAACCACTGCACTTGGCACGGTGCCCCCGGATCAGAGAAACGACTGGTATGACGGCGAATGTGAGCATTTAGTGGAAGAGAAGAATGCAGCATGGGCGAGATTGCTGCAACACCGCACGAGGGCGAACGAGGCACGATATAAACGGGCGCGGGACAGACAAAACTCGATTTTCCGGAGGAAAAAGCGCCAGCAGGAATATCGAGACCGTGAAGAGACGGAGCAACTGTACCGCGCTAATAACACAGGAAAGTTCTATGAGAAGTTAAATTGTTCACGTAAGGGCCACGTGCCACAGCCTGATATGTGTAAGGACATAAACGAGAACCTTCTTACGAACGAGCGTGAGGTGATCCAAAGGTGGCGGCAGCACTACGAAGAACACCTGAATGACGATGTGGCAGACGAAGATGGCGCCTAAGTAGCACACGTAACATCTTCCTAAAAGCACCTTGTTTCTGTACAGCTTCATGAAAGGCATTGGAAAAACATCAAAGCACGAAAAAGTTGCATCAAGATGTCAAAAACGTTCGAATTGTGATCAATGTTTCATTAATATTGCAATGCAGTACGTGTTTCACATTTGGAAACAAGCAACCAAAGCATATTGCAATTCATGTTGCAAACACGAAACAAAATCATTAAGTTGCATATTTTTACCATGTGACTTGTAATGCGTTTTTCAATATTTAATTGTCTGAAACTTGATTATGCATATGTACAACATGTGATAGATTTAGTTCGGAAAAGGTATTGGAGGGTAACCGCCCCTTCGGTGGGGTTTGATCCCACGACCCCAGTTCGCATGACAGGTGCTTTCCCTACTAAGCTACGAAGGACCTCCGTCGTCCACCGCAGCTTAGCGGGTACTGATGAAACCAAATTCCCAGCACCAGGTACCAG
This sequence comes from Armigeres subalbatus, assembly GCF_024139115.2. Classification (NCBI taxonomy): domain Eukaryota; kingdom Metazoa; phylum Arthropoda; class Insecta; order Diptera; family Culicidae; genus Armigeres; species Armigeres subalbatus. The sequence goes on from NW_026943208.1 coordinate 14,918, forward strand.
CCGATCTCTCGCAATACATTTTCAGAACTAACTCTCTCAAATGTATTTTTGTACACATCATATCAACCAAGTAGGATGAGTATTTAGTATTGTCCGGCTCCTACACACTTGCTTCATCAGCAACGGCGCTCAATGAAGTAGGGTTGTGTGAGGTTGTGCCAGTTTGGTCGTCAGATCCCAACACGACCACACAAGCGAAGAGAGATCGCCACTCGAGATCAGTACATTCAAAGTTAATTGCCTATATGCCGGGTATTAAGCCACCCGGAGTGGAAATTAATTACTATGTCTGAAACTTGATTATGCATATGTACAACATGTGATAGATTTAGTTCGGAAAAGGTATTGGAGGGTAACCGCCCCTTCGGTGGGGTTTGATCCCACGACCCCAGTTCGCATGACCCGGTAGACCATAATACCCGGCATATAGGCAATTAACTTTGAATGTACTGATCTCCCGTGGCGATCTCTCTTCGCTTGTGTGGTCGGGTCGGGATCTGACGACCAAACTGGCACAACCTCACACAACCCTACTTCATTGAGCGCCGTTGTTGATGAAGCAAGTGTGTAGGAGCCGGACAATACTAAATACTGATCCTACTTGGTGCCAACCAATGTATTGCGAGAGATCGGCTGGTACCTGGTGCTGGGAATTTGGTTTCATTAGTACCCGCTAAGCTGCGGTGGACGACGGAGGTCCTTCGTAGCTTAGTAGGGAAAGCACCTGTCATGCGAACTGGGGTCGTGGGATCAAACCCCACCGAAGGGGCGGTTACCCTCCAATACCTTTTCCGAACTAAATCTATCACATGTTGTACATATGCATAATCAAGTTTCAGACATAGTAATTAATTTCCACTCCGGGTGGCTTAATACCCGGCATATAGGCAATTAACTTTGAATGTACCGAATATTTAATTGTTTGTTCAAATTAAGTTGCAGATAAGTTGAGTGTGTCTTCATGTTTTATTTAGCAACGTTCAACATTTTGACAACTCACATTTTTCCCTGTGAGGGTGCAATCAAGTAATAGAAAACCTGAGTACAAAACTTCATTATCGTATGGTTTTTATGGTGAGTCAACATGCAGTCCCTTCGAAATGTTGAATGGTGTTGAGGTAGAGTGAAGCATTCTCGAGTCCCTTCGAAACGCGCAGAGGGTTACGGCAAGGTGATGGTCTTTCGTGTCTGCTATTCAACATCGCTTTGGAAGGGGTAATACGAGGAGCAGGGATTAACACGAGTGGTAGAATTTTCAATAAGTCCGTCCAGCTATTTGGCTTCGCCGACGACATAGATATTATGGTACATAATTTTGCGATGATGGAGGAAGCCTACATCAGACTGAAAGGGAAGCTAAACGGATTGGACTGGTCATCAACACGTCGAACACGAAATACATGATAGGAAGACGTTTAAGAGAAGACAACGTGAGCCAGCCACCACGAGTTTGCATCGGTGGTGACGAAATCGAGGTGGTAGATAAATTTGTGTACTTGGGCTCACTGGTGACTGCCGAAAATGATACCAGCAGAGAAATTCGGAGACGCATAGTGGCTGAAAATCGTACGTACTTTGGACTCCGCAAGACGCTCCGATCGAATAGAGTTCGCCGCCGTACCGAACTGACAATCTACAAAACGCTCATTAGACCGGTAGTCCTCTACGGACACGAGACATGGACGATGCTCGTGGAGGACCAACGCGCACTTGGAGTTTTCGAAAGGAAAGTGCTGCGTACCATCTATGGTGGGGTGCATATGGCGGACGGTACGTGGAGGAGGCGAATGAATCACGAGTTGCATGAGCTGCTAGGAGAACCATCCATCGTTCACACCGCAAAAATCGGACGACTGCGGTGGGCCGGGCACGTAGCCAGAATGTCGGACAGTAACCCGGTGAAAATGGTTCTCGACAACGATCAGACGGGCACAAGAAGGCGAGGTGCGCAGCGGGCAAGGTGGATCGATCAGGTGGAAGATGACTTGCGGACCCTTCGTAGACTGCGTGGTTGGCGACTTGTAGCCATGGACCGAGCCGAATGAAGAAGACTCTTATATACCGCATAGGTCACTTCGGCCTTAGTCTGAATAAATAATAATAATAGTTACAATCTTGAATACAGTACTAGGTGCTTTAATCTGCCAAGTTTGTGGAAGAGAAGAAGGCGGGGTGAAAATTTATTTTCAGTGCAAAATAAAAACATATTGGCTGGCTCTCCCATACTAAAATCCAAGATGGCTGAGTAGTAAGTTTGGCAATTTGGAACACCTAGTGGTGAATTTATCTTGGTGTAGGCTGACCGTACGTACCGTATTTAACGGGACAGTCCCGTTTTTTAGACCTTATTGGGCTGTCCCGTCGTAATCTAAAAAATCCTCAATTTGTCCCGTTTTTTCATTGATCATACATAGAAAGTGTTTTTTGCGTCTTTATTAATACGTCATCGTTTCTCTTTTTCTTGATTGATGACTTGTGAGGGAAGTCAGATTTTTTCTTTTTTTGGAAAAGATGTTTAATTTTGATACACATAGTTATGTTTGCCATTTTAGGGTGTTTTATGAGATACATATTGCGAAAAAAATTCGGCTGCCGGTGGGACTTGAACCCACACTATTCCATTAAGTACACGGACGTATTACCAATGCCAATTACCAGTGGCAAGCGAGCCTCTATTGTCATTGCAATTCTGTTGTTCAATTCTGATACACATAGTTAGGTAGAGAGAACAGGGTGTGAAATGTTGCCAGAGCAGATTCGATAGATACGGGGAATTGACTGATATCCCATCGTTATTAGCTGGTTATGGAACAACTCGCAAGGGCAGCTGTTGTATAATTGGTAATACGTCCGTGTACTTAATGGAATAGTGTGGGTTCAAGTCCCAGCGGCAGTCGAATCTTTTTTCGCAATATCTCATAAAAACACCATAAAATGGCAAACTTAACTATGTGTATCAAAATTAAACATCTTTTAAAAAAAATGACATTTTGGTCATTCAAGGTTATGATGCAAAATATGTCCTAAATCTAATAACTAGAAATCGCGGTTTTGATCCTCGAACATGACCAATTTGTACCAATGATTTACGGGGGTGTATATCGGCATAATCCTAAAAATACGATCATATCTTTGAAAATCGAAACAATATAAATCAGTTTTTGTGTTTAAATATCTTTATATACTAGGGGCTAAGAAAACAAAAACATATACACGAGAAAGGTTGAAAGCCACGGCCCCACAGCTCAATGCCATCAATTTATTCCGTATACAGAGCATGGTATACTCGCCATAAATTATACTAATTTCCGACCAATTTATGTCATGCATTGTGGACGAGCTATTCTGTTCTGGCCATAAGGTATACGGAAGAAAAGCGGAAAAGCACACCACACTACATCCGCTAATTTACCAATATTTCGGCAGACCACTGGCGTCGTAAAAATCCTCCGCACACAAATCCGTAGTGCAAGTCAGCACTCCATTCTCCAGGCATTCACACAAGTTGCACTGTTTGCGAAATGTCTTTCTCGGCGGGCAGGAAGGCGCTTGCGTTCCGCTTCAGTGCCTTTGATTGCAACCCGCCTGATTGCTCTCAGGATGGGCTGCTCGTAGGAACAGAAACGTTGATCCACGCCATCGAGCACGGTTATGCAGTTGATGAAGCTGCTGGCCGATCCAATAGTTCGTTTGGTCCGACCTTGTAAGTTTTCGGCGGTTATATCTATAGCTAGTAAAAATGTATATAGCATTTCAAGAATTTAAATTTAGATCTACCTAATATTGCCATGTCATAAGAACCCAAGCTTTACCTGGTGCTTTCGATGCTTTCACATCTGAGCCAGAAAGAACCATCGTTGTAAAAAGCACGAAGAACGTAATGAAACCCGTGTATTCCATTTTAAACTGTCTGATTGAAATTATTTTATACGACTGGCTATTGATAGATTTAGACTTCGTTTTAAATAATTTAGCGGCTCAAGATGTAGACATGAGTGCTGGAAACAGAATTAGACGACTGGTCTATTAATGGAGAGAATCAATATGAAATGATAACGAATGCAAAACAGAATAGAATGGAAGCAGGTCATTTCAGGCGTATTGTAGGGCATGTCGATTTACTTCTTTTTCTATGGCTCCACATTCCAACCGGAATGGGGCCTGCTTTTCAACTTAGTATTCTATTATAATTTCCTCAGTTCTTTTTTGCCTTTCTAGTATACTAAATATACGTAAAGGCTATATGATCGTTCCAAAAACAAACTTTTTATAGTAGGCCCGGAGACCCATAGTGTTATACATATACCGATCGACGCAGTTCGACGAAATGAAGTGATGTATGTATGTGTGTGTGTCTGTGCACACCTACCCAAAAAAAAAATGTTGCAAAAGTGTCACTCATTTTTCAGGCACTTATTCTTAACCGATTTGCTTATTAAAAAAATCGTGTAGAAAACTGTCTTCCATTTTTCGGGCACTTATCTTCAACCGATTTATTTACTCGCAACAAGTGGCATTCGACGCAGAATGCTGTCCTATTGTTTCCTATTGAAAATTGGCTAGATCGGCTTGGAAATTATGGTCGAAATTATTATTTTTTATTTGCACGAGAAAGCTGGGTGGATTAATCAGGGTTTTCTTTATTTAAGAGACTTTCAGCCCCGAGCTTGGACATGCCCACCATTGCATGAGAGTATCTACTTCTTTCTTCTTCTTATTGGCATTACATCCCCACACTGGGACAGAGCCGCCTCGCAGCATAGTGTTCATTAAGCACTTCCACAGTTATTAACTGCCAGGTTTCTAAGCCAAGTTACCATTTTTGCATTCGTATATCATGAGGCTAACACGATGATACTTTTATGCCCAGAGAAGTCGAGACAATTTCCAATCCGAAAATTGCCTAGACCGGCACCGGGAATCGAACCCAGCCACCCTCAGCATGGTCTTGCTTTGTAGCCGCGCGTCTTACCGCACGGCTAAGGAGGGCCCCAAGAGAGTATCTAGGAACTCTTTTAAAATAGGCTTAACTGTATTCAACCGTAAAATTAGAAACGACTCATACTCTGTCTATTCTGCAAATTTCGTTCAACTCAATTAGTCAGAATCAATTACATTGGAAAAAACCCAGATTAATCCACCTAGCGGTGATGGTGCCTTTCTCGTGCATTATAAAAATAGCATTTTGGCCATTACTCGTGAGCCCATAGTCCGATCTGGCCAATTTTCAATAGGAAACAAACGTAGAGTATCCTGCGTCGAATGCAACTTGTTGCGAGTAAGGGTCTGTCTCATTTGGAGAATTAAACTTAAAAGTGACAGTTCGAAAATTAAAAAATCACCCCGTTATAAGAATGGCTGGTGCTACCCAGCAATTCCAATAGGACATCGATGGAAAATGATTCGATATCTGTCAAAAGTAATCTTGCTCTGCGAGCAGGGTTATTTGATAATTATTGAAATGTCACTTTTAAGTTTAATTTCAGTTTAATTATCCAATTGAGACAGACCCTAAATCGGTTAATGATAAGTGCCTGAAAAATGAGTGACATTTTTTTTATCAATTTTTCTATAAAAAAGTGATATTTTGGCCATAACTTCCAAGCCCATAGTCCGATCTGACCAATTTTCAATAGGAAACAATGGTAGAGTATCCTGCGTCGAATGCAACTTGCAATGCAATTGCAATTTGCGAGTAAATCGGTTAAGGATAAGTACCTGAAAAATGAATGACATTTTTTTGGGTGGGTGCGCACAGACACACACACATACACACACACACACACACACACACACACACACACACACACACACACACACACACACACACACACACACACACACATACACACAGACATCACCTCAATTCGTCGAGCTGAGTCGATCGGTATATAACACTATGGGTCTCCGGGCCTTCTATAAAAAGTTTATTTTTGGAGCGATCATATAGCCTTTACGTATACTTAGTATACGAGAAAGGCAAAAAATTATAGCCCGGGACATCCTGGCTACGATTTGGCGATGGGCTAAACAATAGCATGACAGTAGCCTGGAAAACAGCTGTACAGGTCTATACATAAAAATTAAATTTCTGTCTGTCTGACCATTATAGACTCTGAAACTACTAAGCCGACAAGCGTGAAAATTTGTATTCAGAGGTTGTTTTGGGACGGGAAGGTTCTTAAGATGGTTCGAGACCCATCCCACCTTAGGAAAGAGGGGCTTCCATACAAATGAAACATAAATTTCTGCATAACTCGAGAACTAATCAGAGAATAAATCAATTTTAGATGAAACGAAGTTCGTCGGGTCTAAATAACTGGAATAAATAACTGGTCTTTGATGATTCTGCGAGCGTTACGGCCCATACAAATTTTAGAACCCTTCCATACAAAACACATTACGAGGGGGTGGGCTTTTCGGTAAATGACAGCCGGTGTCACTGAGTACATTGAGAGTATTTCTCATGGCAAGTGGATACGGTGGGTAAGATTTCCATTGACCCTGTTTTGATTAGTGATTGTTGCGATTACCGGAGAAGCCAGCAGGAAGCCGCAATATTCTATATCAAGACAAAATTTTCAAAACGACTTATCTGCTTTTGTAAACAAAGATTCAAACGACGAATTGACGAATCTGATATAGCTCTCCCACGCAAACCAACACCACCAATAGGAAGGTGAAGGTTTCCGATACCTGTTGATGGTGTTAGTTTGCGTGGAGAGCTATCAGATTCGTCAAATCGTCGTTTGAATCTTTGTTTACAAAAGCAGATAAGTCGTTTTGAAAATTTTGTCTTGATATTTTCTCGAGACACTCAAAAGGAAACCGAGAAGGAAACAATGGAACAGGATTCCGCGTCGAATGAAACTTGTTGCAAGCAAATCGGTTAAGAGTAAGTAAAAAATATGTTTTGGCCATAACTCCGAAGCCCATAGTCTGATTAAACCAATATTCGATAAGAAACAATGAGACAAGATTCTGCATCGGGCAAATCGGCTAAGAGTAAGTGCCTAAAAAATGAAAAAAAAATGTATTTTGGCCATTACTTCAAATCCCATAGTTCGAATCGACCAATTTTCAATACGAAACAATGGGACAGGATTCTACGTCGAATGCAACATGTTGCTGAATCGGTTAAGGACAAGTGTCGAAAAATGAGTGAGAATTTTGTACGTGTTTCTCATGTGACAAAAGGCAAAAAAATAAACTTTGGCCATATCTGTTTAATACCGATCTATTTAATTTTCAATACGAAACAATGGAACAAGATTATGCCTCGAATGCAACTTGTTGCAGGCAAATCGGCTAAAAGTAAGTGCCTGAAAAATGAGTGAGAATTTTTCTTGTCAACAAATGTATTTTGGCCATTACTTCGAATCCCATAGTTCGATTCGACCAATTTTCAATACGAAACAATGAGACAGGATTTCGCGTCGAACGAAATTTGTTGCGAGCAAATCGGTTAAGGATAAGTGCCTGAAAAATGAGTGAGAATTTTGTACGTGTTTATCATGTGAAAAAGTGGATTTTGGCCATAACTTCGAAACCCATAGTCCGATCTGTCCAATTTTCAATACGAAACAATGGGACATGATTCTGCGTTGAAACTTGTTGCGAGTAAATCAGCTAAGAGTAAGTGTCTAAAAAGTGAGTGAGAATTTTTGTTGTAAAAAAATATATTTTGGCCATAACTCCTAAGCCCATAGTCCGATTCGGCCAATTTTCAATACGAAACAATGGGACAAGATTCTGCGTCGAATGCAACTTGCGAGCAAATCGGTTAATGATAAGTGCCTGAAAAATGAGTGAGATTATTTTGCGCACACACATACACACACACATACACACACACACACACACACAAACATCACTTCAATTCGTCGAGCTGAGTCGATCGGTATAACTATGGGTCTCCGGGACTCCTATAAAAAGTTCGTTTTTGGAGCGAGCGAACATATAGCCTCTACGTATACTTTGTATACGAGAAAGGCAAAAATAATCCGTATATTTATTTCCTCAGTTATTAATTGAAAGCTTTTCTTTGCCTGCTACTGCATCAGTAGGGGGAGATCCCCCAGCGCCGGACATCTCCCAATACCGGACACTTCTTAAAACAACACTTGCAGAGGTCCCTTAATCACTTCATGTAGTACCAAAGAAAGCTATTGAAAAGACCTCTACTTGCATGGAATATCAGATTCTCATGTTGTAAACTTTGTACAAAATTTGAAATTGAACCAAAATGTCAAAAGTTTTCATGTTTTGCCTTATTTCAGAAGGTTTGAATCAACAATATCAAAACCAGTCAAATGCATTCTGATTATATAGAGATGGTCAATATTATACATATATCAAATAGCGATCATTATTTGTTAGATATATAACGTATCTATGATGCAAAATAATAGACCCCATCTCGCGGTCTTTAGCCTCTTACCCAGCAACTCCTATCCCTACCTCCTCGCGGTGCTGGCCGGGATACGAGCAACCTTAGGGAAGATCGGGTAACCAACCCCGGTGGGAACTATGGTCGTATGCTGACAGGGAAGGGGGGTTTGCTCCTCTCCGGAGGTGCAAATCTTATTGAGCGTCTGTTCTCCATGTCAGGATCGGCTCACAACAGCGTCTGTTCTCCATGTTAGGGGCGGCTGATCATCGTCCGAGTGCCAGCGAGGGACTCTAAGTGAAACTGTGCACCATGGTCCACCGGAAATAAGGAGGAATGGTCCTCCGGAAATTTAGGGGTTTGGTGTCAGGCCCTGCAAGCCAGCCTTTAAAAATCATAAGCAACGAACAATCAACAAGAGAGTACGGACCGGAACCATCGGCGAAGACCACTGCGACGAAAAGGGACTAGCGATTGGAAACTCGGTTCGTGGAACTGCAAATCTCTCAACTTCATCGGGAGCACACGCATACTCGCCGATGTGCTCAAGAACCGTGGATTCGGCATCGTAGCGCTGCAGGAGGTTTGTTGGAAGGGATCAATGGTGCGAACGTTTAGAGGTAATCATACCATCTACCAGAGCTGCGGCAACACACACGAGCTGGGAACAGCTTTCATAGTGATGGGCGATATGCAAAGGCGCGTGATCGGGTGGTGGCCGATCAATGAAAGAATGTGCAGGTTGAGGATCAAAGGCCGGTTCTTCAACTTCAGCATAATCAACGTCCATAGCCCACACTCCGGAAGCACTGATGATGATAAGGACGCATTCTACGCGCAGCTGGAACGTGAGTACGACAGCTGCCCAAGCCACGACGTCAAAATCATCATAGGAGATTTGAACGCTCAGGTAGGCCAAGAGGAGGAGTTTAGACCGACTATTGGGAAGTTCAGCGCTCACCGGCTGACGAACGAAAACGGCCTACGACTAATTGATTTCGCCGCCTCCAAGAATATGGCCATTCGCAGCACCTACTTCCAACACAGCCTCCCGTATCGGTACACCTGGAGATCACCACTGCAGACAGAATCACAAATCGACCACGTTCTGATTGATGGACGGCACTTCTCCGACATTATCGACGTCAGGACATATCGTGGCGCTAACATCGACTCGGACCACTATCTGGTGATGGTTAAACTGCGCCCAAAACTATCCGTCATCAACAATGTTCGGTACCGACGACCGCCGCGGTACGACCTAGAGCGACTGAAGCAACCTGATGTCGCCACTGCATACGCGCAGCATCTCGAGGCAGCGTTGCCGGAAGAGGGTGAGCTCGATGGGGCCCTCTTGAGGACTGCTGGAGTACAGTTAAAGCAGCCATTAACGACGCAGCGGAGAACAACGTCGGGTATATGGGTCGAAGTCGACGGAACGATTGGTTCGACGAAGAGTGCAGACAGATTCTGGAGGAGAAGGACGCAGCGCGGGCGGTCGCGCTGCAGCAAGGTACCCGGCAGAACGTGGAACGTTATAGACGGAAGCGGAGACAGCAGACCCGCCTTTTTCAGGAGAAGAAACGCTGCCTGGAAGAAGCGGAGTGCGAGGAGATGGAACAGCTGTGCCGTTCTCAAGATACACGCAAGTTCTATCAGAAGCTCAACGCATCCCGCAAAGGCTTCGTGCCGCGAGCCGAAATGTGCCGGGATAAGGATGGGAGCATCTTGACGGACGAACGTGTGGTGATCGAAAGGTGGAAGCAGCACTACGAGGAACATCTGAATGGCGCTGAGAGTACAGGAAGTGAAAGTCAAGGCAGCGGAGGAGATGACTACGTCAGTTCAGCAGACGATGGAAGCCAACCAGCCCCCACCTTGAGGGAAGTTAAGGATGCCATTCAACAGCTAAAGACCAATAAAGCAGCTGGTAAGGATGGTATCGAAGCTGAGCTCATCAAGATGGGCCCGGAAAAGCTGGCCACTTGCCTGCACAAACTGATAGTCAGAATCTGGGAAACCGAACAGCTACCGGAGGAGTGGAAGGAAGGGTTATATGCCCCATCTACAAGAAAGGCGACAAACTGGAGTGTGAGAACTTTCGAGCGATCACCATCCTTAATGCCGCCTACAAAGTGATATCCCAGATCATCTTCCGTCGTCTGTCACCATTAGTGAACGAGTTCGTGGGAAGTTATCAAGCCGGCTTCGTTGACGGCCGCTCGACAACGGACCAGATCTTTACTGTACGGCAAATCCTTCAAAAATGCCGTGAATACCAGGTCCCAACGCACCATCTGTTCGTTGATTTCAAGGCGGCATACGACAGTATAGACCGCGTAGAGCTATGGAAAATTATGGACGAGAACAGCTTCCCTGGGAAGCTTACCAGACTGATCAAAGCAACGGTGGATGGTGTGCAAAACTGTGTGAAGATTTCGGGCGAACACTCCAGTTCGTTCGAATCGCGCCGGGGACTAAGACAAGGTGATGGACTTTCGTGCCTGTTGTTCAACATTGTGCTAGAAGGTGTCATGCGGAGAGCCGGGTGTAACAGCCGGGGTACGATTTTCAACAGATCCAGCCAATTTATTTGCTTCGCGGATGACATGGACATTGTCGGCCGAACATTTGCAAAGGTGGCAGAACTGTACACCCGCCTGAAACGTGAAGCAACAAAAGTTGGACTGGTGGTGAATGCGTCAAAGACAAAGTACATGCTTGTGGGCGGAACCGAGCGCGACAGGGCCCGCCTGGGAAGCAGTGTTACGATAGACGGGGATACCTTCGAGGTGGTCGAGGAATTCGTCTACCTCGGATCCTTGCTAACGGCTGACAACAACGTTAGTCGTGAAATACGAAGGCGAATCATCAGTGGAAGTCGGGCCTACTACGGGCTCCAGAAGAAACTGCGGTCGAAAAAGATTCGCCACCGCACCAAATGTGTCATGTACAAGACGTTAATAAGACCGGTAGTCCTCTACGGACATGAAACATGGACAATGCTCGAGGAGGACTTGCAAGCACTCGGAGTATTCGAGAGACGGGTGCTTAGGACCATCTTTGGCGGTGTGCAAGAAGACGGTGAGTGGCGGCGAAGAATGAACCATGAGCTCGCCCAACTCTACGGCGAACCCAGTATCCAGAAGGTAGCTAAAGCCGGAAGGGTACGATGGGCAGGACATGTTGCAAGAATGCCGGACAGCAACCCTGCAAAGATGGTGTTCGCTTCCGATCCGGCAGGTACGAGACGGCGTGGAGCGCAACGAGCGAGATGGGCAGACCAGGTGCAGAACGACTTGGCGAGCGTGGGGCGTATCCGAGGATGGAGAGATGCGGCCTCGAACCGTGCATTGTGGCGTCAAATTGTTGATTCAGTGTTATCTGTTTAGATGTTAACTAAATAAATGAAATGAAAATGATGCAAAATCAATTTATGTATCCGGTAGCTGTCCCCCGGGTCCGGACAGTGAGATTTTTCATGCGATCAGATAGCCATTCTTTACACCTGTATTGTTAAATTTACTTCAATTCAATTGTTTTTTCTTACTGAGGTAACAGAAAGTCATATAAATTAGCAAAAACAAAAATTTAAGATGTCATTGAAAATAGAGGGAATTTTGAGTAGATTGTAAGAAATTGAGCTGGAGAATAAAATAAGTTCTACTAACACGTGTTGATATCTACAACTTGAAACAAGTGAAAAATATTACCATACTAAATGATGTCTTCATTCATGTAATAGGAACTTGGTCATATTTGAACATGATGCAATAGTGTCCGGTACTCGGGGACACTTTTCTGAACCGTGAAAATTTTCACCAAAATTCATCATCAAAATACTTCGTCGAAAAACGAGTTCAAATGATCAAATATAGTTTGTATGAATCAATAATGATCATATTTTGTGTATATGGTATACAAGTAAACATAATCCGAATAATTAGAGAGTTTTTCGTTAAATGGCTTATGTGTCCGGCACTGGGGGATCTCCCCCTATGTATCTTGTGTGGCAAGTACAATGGATACACTATGCTCAGGGAGTCGAGAATGTTTCGCACCCGAAAACCTAGACCGGACCGAGAATCGAACTCGCCTTCTCCGGATTGGTTATCCTACACCTTTGCTCGCAAGGCTACTGGCGACCTAAAATCTCCTCCAATTACAATAGAATATCCAATTGCAGCTCCTAGTGTAAAATTTTTCATCCACTTTAGGAAGGGTGAAACCATCTATCCAACTGAAAAATCACAAATGGAACCACAACCACCTTACGCTAATACTCAGCAGAATCAACAGCAACAACAGCATCAGCAGCAGCGGCAACTACAGCAACAAGAACAACCACCAAATCCTGACGACCAATTCGAACTAGACCCAACGAGACCACCCATCGTTCGTCTGATGCAACACTCTACGGAAGGGGACGGACGGTGGACTACGTGACCCTACCATCATGAGGTTTGTTCGGTTGTATCTTGCGTACATAAAAGACCAGTCCCCAAATGTATGCATCGATGGAATGACGCCAACCAGCATCAAGATGCTTCTTGGATCTGAAGGACTACCATCGTCTCCTGAACACCTTCACCGCATTTTCACCGGAGGACATCGGGAATATGGAGTTGGGCCAGTTGAAGCCGCAGCAGACCTGCAGTCTTATCGCCAATACCTTTCGAGTGAACGGACACATCGCTTGCAACAGCTAAGGGAGAGCTCAACCAGGTTCCACTCTCCTTCCCCCAGAAATTTTTGCAAGTAAGGACGCCTTCTTCGCCTGAAGCTAGGCCTGAACTAAGTAGCACTATCTCTTTAACCGACGAACAGCGAAAAACTTCTTCAGAATTTAAACAGAATGTTTAAACTGAAGTTTTGATATATTGTCGAAATTCCAATTGCATAAAAAGTCCAGATAAAATAAAGAAAAGTTATGAAAACATTTTAAGCTCGTCTTTTTCGGCCATTTTGGCTACCGAAACTAGCTGGGACGTAAGCGTAAAAAGAAGAAGTTCTGGAAGCGGTTTTAATGTAAGTATTTCGAAACGACAGAAATTTCTATGAGCCTAATGGAAATCAGGTGGGGGAGTTCTTGTAGCTATTTCGACTACTTTTAATTCAGAAATGATTCCTACATCTAATGAAATCATACATCGCAGGTGAAACACATGTGTTTGCCACGGTGTATTTTCCACCTGACCATGCTTGTAAAAGCACGTATGAAAGTTTTTTTTTTCAATGTGCTGAATAAATTTTATCACAACTCCCTCCAGATGTTAAAGTTCACATCTATGGTGACTTTAACCAACGCAATACCGATTTCATTCTGGACTCTGCAAATGAAAGTATTCTACGTCATTGGGGAAAATGAAACATAGCAACTTATTTTCGATTCAACCTCCAAATTTGAGCTCAATCAGAAAGCAATGCTATTTGGACTTTTTATTAACTAACGTATATGAAGGTTTCTGTGTGACTGAATCATTAAATCCATTGTGGAAAAATGAAGCGGTTCACACAGCAATCGAATATTCTTCAATCATTAACGCATACCAAAGACCCAACGACTATGAGTACGAAAAAGTCTTCGAATACCATTCAGCAGACTATGAAAGAATTAAACTTAAATAGATTAAATAGTATTAATTGGCAGTCAATTATAAGGAATGAAGGAAACATCGATGTTGCTGCATACATTTTTTCCGAAGCTTTGCAGCAAATAATTAAACAAGAAATTCCAGTGAAGAAAAAACGACGACAAAGAAATACAAAAAGTCCAATCTGGTACAACAGTCAAATAAACTTACTTTTACTTATGGATCCTGTACACCTCCGGTGGTGCAAAGGGCCGACTTGAAAGATCTCCATCCTGAGCGTTGCCCGGCTATCGCTTTAACCTGTTGCCAGGTTAGATTTTGGTCGACTTCTTTTATTTCTTTAATGAGGCTTCGCCGCCATGAGCCTCTGGGTCTACCTCTGCTGCGATGTCCCGCTGGGTTCCAGTCTATTGCTTGTTTACAGATTTCGTTTCCGCCCCTACGTAGAGTGTGGCCGACCCAGCCACACTTCCGATCCCGAATTTCTGTTGCTACCGGCCTCTGGTGACAACGACGATGGAGCTCGTTGTTTGAGATCCAGTTGTGAGGCCACCAGGCCCGAATTATATACCGCAGGCATATGTTAATGAACACCTGCAGCCGTTGAGTGTTCTCCACTGATACACACCATCTTTCGCTAGCGTTTTTCCAGATATTTCTTAAACTCGCAAAGGCAGCCCTTGCTTTCTTTATCCGTGCGCCTATGTCGATCTTGGTACCGCCGTCTAACGCCATTTGGCTACCAAGATATTGGAAGCTTTCAACATTCTCCACTGGTTGCCCGGCTACTGTGAAACTGGAAGGAGTCACCGTGTTTACATCCAACGATTTGGTTTTGTTGACGTTGATGACTAAACCTACCGAAGAGGAGCGCTCGGCAAGGTCGTTGAGCTTACTCTGCATATCAGAGCGCCGTTGCGCGAGGAGTGTAACATCATCCGCCAATTCGAAGTCATTTAGGTGCTCCATGGTTATAGGCTGCCATAACAGCCCGCGGTTTGGTTCACGGTCAATCGCATCTACCAGAATCTCGTCGATTACAATGAGGAACAGTAACGGGCTAGGCTGCTCATTGGACAGCACTAATGTTCGTCAAACTGCTTGACTGGTGTGTACGTTGCATTAGGTGTTTGATCGTACATGTCTTGTGAAAATCCCTCGGAAATACCTTTATAAAATACTTAGCAGATTTCTTCAGATCTTCTTCTGGATTTTTTTTAGGAATTTTTTTGGAAACTTTGTTAAGAGTTCTTTCGGAAATCTATTTGAATGTTATTTCAGCTGTTTTTTTAAGGTTACTCCTGACGGAATCCAAGTTTCAAAGTGCTCGCATTTTCGGGAGCACACCACTCGATACGGAAGCAACGCACAACTGTCATTTTTGTTGATTTAGTTTTGCTGTGTCGCAGCATGCGTGAAAAAATAAAAATGACAGTTGTGCGTTACTTCCGTATCGAGTGGTGTGCCCCCGAAAACGCGAGCACTTTGAAACTTGGATTCCGTCAGGAGTGACCTTAAAGAAACTTAAGAAAACTTCTTAAGGAAACGTTCCGGAAATATGTTTGGGATTTTTTCAGGAAATCCTTCAGAACTTCTTACGAAAACTCCTTCAGGAAATGTGTTGATGCAAAAATATGAGATTGCTGAGTCCATGACGTTAGGCATAATATCTTCTTTATGTCGTGCGCTGTTTTGGGGCATTTTATGCTTGACATTCTTTATGCCTAACGTCCTTATACCTGTTCGCGTGACCTACATCTAGTTAACTCAGACCTAGCAGCCAAGGTACCGGTACTATAATAAGTGTCAAACGGCCAAGTTATAGCTTATTCAGATTACTCCATTTATGATCATAAATATCATGATAACCAACAACCTGATGCCTTCCCCATGCATTCAATTTTCTTTCTTCGCTTTAACACGATATTTATTACGATAAATAATCTAATCGTAATCTGAATTAGGTATTAAGCTTATTGGAGCATATTTTGGTAGAATAATTTCAATGGTTACAGCGCCACTAGCGTTCTATTACTGCTTTACTGTAAAAACCTTTGAACATTTTTTAAAATTCCTTGGGATTTTTAGGATATTCATTTAGTATCTTTAGGAAAACTTTAGAAAACACCTCAAGAAATTTTTCCGGATGTTTTGCTTTTAAGAAATCTTTGGAAACACTTCGAGAATACCTTTAGAAACTCCTTTGAAAAATCCATTCGGGAATCTTTCGGCTATTCTTTCAAGAATTTTGTTTAGCAAAAATCATTCACAAATCACTCCAAACTTTTTTTTTTGAAAATCCCTTCAGGTTCCCTTTCGGGAATTTCTTAAAGAAACCATACGAAAAATCGTCCAGAAATTCGTTTTAAAATTCCTCCGGGAATTCTTTTCGGTTTTTATCTTGGAAATTCCTCCAGAAATAATTTAGAAAATTGCTATTCATTCTTATGGGCACTCTTTTAGTGATTTCTTTGAGTAATTCATTGGAAAACTGATCCCGAAATTCCTTCGGAAGTTCCTCCAGGAATTGCTTGGAAAAATTCTAACTAATTTAGTATTTTTTAATATATTCCTAAAGAATTTCCGAGGGAATACTCAAAAGAATTTACAAAGCAATCCCTAATTGATTTCCCGAATAAATTCCTAGATTTCCCCAAGAATAGCTTCTAAAATGACGATGACATTAGACGATTAGAAGATGACAAAACGTTTTTTTGCAGAACAACGGTCCGTTCACTACATTTTCAATAAATTTGATTGGTATATTTATTCGAATATTTTTAAGGTTTTTTTTTCATCTTTTGGGAGAATTTCACTCATGATCACCGGGTATTGAAATTTCCCTGATTATGTCAGGAATTCCCTGATAATTCCAGGTATTTTCCAGGTGGGGAGAAATTCCCTGATAATTCCAGGTTTTTCCAGGTAGTAGACACCCTGATTCATAAGATGTCCAAATCTCTCACATAATCTTATTTGGATAAAAAAAAGCACCGATAACAGCTCAAACATTAATAAACTATCAATCGATTTTTCATCAAATGTTGGATTTTTTTGGCATTGATAAAACAATATGTAGATAAACATTGGGTCGTATGAATAAAAAGTAGTAAGCTCAACTTTACTACATTTTCAGTAGTAAACGTCACTTGTGGAACATGTTCGTATGAATAAAAGAGACTTTACTACACTACACATTTCGAACATACTACAAACAACTGATTCGGTATGAATAAAACAAGAGTTTACTACTGATTTCTTGTAGCCTGCTCAAGACGTTGCTACTCATGTTTGAAATGCAGATTATTCATCAGAATCGAAGCGAATCGGCTTTGTTCTTGAAAATAGAAGTCCAATTTAGGGAAAACAAACAAAACAGACATTAATTTACAATGTTATGGAAACTCATATGTGAATATGTACGTTATGTGGAAGATATTGATTTGAAAAATGTATTGGAGGTAACCACTTTCCCTTCGATGGGACTCGAACCCATGACCCTACAGTACGCTAGACTGGTGCTTTAACCAACTAAGCTACGAAGGACCTCCGTCGGACTTCGCAACCTAGAGGCTACTGAACGAGCTCGAGATTCCCAAATTGGACGCATAGTCAAATCACTCGCAATCCATTTCTCAAGCCAATACTTCCACATGTGTATTGTACACGTCCACATTAGAGGAGCGTGAGTATTTAGAATGTCTGGCGGCTTTACACATTCTTCATCAGCAACTGTACTGATCAAGTGAGGTTGTGTAAGCATTTGCCAGTCGGTCGTCAAGCTCAGACCCGACCGCATTGGGAATCTCGAGCTCGTTCAGTAGCCTCTAGGTTGCGAAGTCCGACGGAGGTCCTTCGTAGCTTAGTTGGTTAAAGCACCAGTCTAGCGTACTGTAGGGTCATGGGTTCGAGTCCCATCGAAGGGAAAGTGGTTACCTCCAATACATTTTTCAAATCAATATCTTCCACATAACGTACATATTCACATATGAGTTTCCATAACATTGTAAATTAACGTCCAAGTCGGGTGGTTTAATCCCGGAAATAGGCAATTAACTTTGATTGAACTGAACCTGAGTTGCGTGCTCTTGCCTACGCAATGCGGTCGGGTCTGAGCTTGACGACCGACTGGCAAATGCTTACACAACCTCACTTGATCAGTACAGTTGCTGATGAAGAATGTGTAAAGCCGCCAGACATTCTAAATACTCACGCTCCTCTAATGTGGACGTGTACAATACACATGTGGAAGTATTGGCTTGAGAAATGGATTGCGAGTGATTTGACTATGCGTCCAATTTGGGAATCTCGAGCTCGTTCAGTAGCCTCTAGGTTGCGAAGTCCGACGGAGGTCCTTCGTAGCTTAGTTGGTTAAAGCACCAGTCTAGCGTACTGTAGGGTCATGGGTTCGAGTCCCATCGAAGGGAAAGTGGTTACCTCCAATACATTTTTCAAATCAATATCTTCCACATAACGTACATATTCACATATGAGTTTCCATAACATTGTAAATTAACGTCCAAGTCGGGTGGTTTAATCCCCGGAAATAGGCAATTAACTTTGATTGAACCGAAAACAGACATGTTTTTTGTTGATGAGCCGCAAAAAAATGATGAAATCATCATCGTCATCATGGGGTCTATTTTGTTTTGACGTTTCTCCGTGTAGTAAATGGTAGTAAACTGTAGTAAAGGCTAAGTTCGAAAGTAGCATATGCCATAAGTTCGAAAATGTTTTTATTCATATCAAACATGTAGTTTTCTCTGTGGACTTTATTTTTGAGTAGATACTACAAGCGTTGAGTTTTGCTACTTTTTATTCATACGACCCATTGTTTGATACTGACCGCACACAAAGCGAACGTGACTGAATGATCGTCCCATGTTACCAATTCTAAATCTTATCACCCGAAATCCCATGTCCGGGTGTTTCCTTCCTTCTACTACTAAAAAAATTGTCTCAGAAAAGAACACGTACTTCCCACCTGAACTGCAATTCTAAGCTCGCTTGCCCGGCTTATTGGCCTGTATCTAGCAAAAAGTCCCGTTAGAAAATAGACGCCAGCAGCGAGCAACAAGCGTAAAAAAGAAGAAGCCCTTCTCGAACGCGTTGATGATGATGACGCTTTGGCTGACAAAGAAGCGGGATACAAGTCAAGACACTAGCTGATTGGCCCACCAATTGGGAAGCAAAGAAGATTCAAAATAAGGTATAAAAGAAAAGTGAATTCGCTCGCAGAGCATTCAGTTATTTTTATACCATCACTAGAAACTCGCGGTTATTTGAAAAGATCGTTTTCTTACTTTTTGCACTTAGCCGAAGCAAACAGCCTTTTTCAAGGCTCTAAGAGTTAAAAATAATGTTCTCTTTCAGTCGCTATCGCACGGATTAGAAGGCTCTTCAGTGGAAGGGCTGAGATACAGTCTACATCCCCTGCTGAGCCAACTTGTGGTTTATTTCAGGCAGTCCTTCAGTGGGAAGGTTGTCGAGGCTAATATTTCGTGACCGGACAGATATTTGCTGAATTTTTTTTTGATGATTCTTGTTCGATGTAGATTTGATTTCTGTGTCGGTTTGATGAGAAGATTTTGCCAAGGAATGGTATGCAACGCCGATTATTTATCCAAAATAGTTGATGTGAGAAATTTGGACATATTATGTATCTTAAAGGCATGGTCAAGTCAAGTCCTACGTCCACTTAGCGGTTATGTCACAGACATTACCCACTGTTCGTTTTTTCGAAAGGATGACGAGGGATACACCAATGTTTGTCTACGATGCGCAACAATCACAAAATAGATAGATTAGAAGCAACATTATAAATTATCAATCGTACGAAAGCAAGCTCGCTTATCATAATGCAGGAGAGCATCGCAACTGTGAGATGTTTCCAATTTGGATATCATATAAAATGAAAATGTGATGATTCCACATTGAAATCAAGATAATCTTTATCGTGCCATGAAGCACGTAATCTGAATAGGTTATTACGATGTACGATATAAGTGCTATCTCTTTTCATGGCATTCTTTTCATTATTAGAAATTGCTTTTGGGTTGATAGTATTCCGAATATTCTTTACCAAAAGTAGACTAATTTCAACGACATGTAAAAAGGAAACAGAAAACACCAAAACTGTGCATTGAACATTTAACTGAGGGTAAATCTAGGTGAGGCATCACCTTTTTAAAAATCGATATTTCTTCAAAATAATCCGATAAATGAAACTCTACTTGTTGTTATTGATAGTTTAAGGAAACATAGTGTAGAATACTTTTGAAAGACAAAAAGTCCGTTACATAGGTACATGTTAGAAAAAAAATCAAATTCGGGTGCGATGCCACACCACTGTGAGAGACGCCACACATGGGAAATGTTTGAGAAATGCGGTTAATAAATATGCTCATGACAATGAATGAGCATTTGATATGCTTTTCGAATAAAAACATTATATTTCAACCAAACACCAAACAAATTCATCGTTTACTGGTTCACAGACCGTGAGAATGGATTTTGTTCGAGTTTGTCGAATCAATATCAATACAATATTAAATCAGTTACATACCTTCAACGCCTTTCTTTTCTACTTTAATATTGTTTACCTCAATCTCCAATTAATTATTAAAAAAACAATTTCAGCTCCTAAACACCCAACGCCACTAGGGAAAATCTTTTGTATAATTCGAACGCGAATCGTATACAGATATACAATATAAGTCGCGTGACCCCTTGTTAAATCAAATACTGTTATACTATCTTCTGACGTTTCGATGTTCCGTATAACAAATAAAAAGTGTTATAAGGGTACAACTTTTGCTACCCGAGTTACACATATGTTAGGACGTTTTCACCGCTGCTCTATTTTTTTGGTCTAATTTTATGACAGTTTTAAAAATATAGACCGCCAAAAATAGAGCAAATTTTTGTCATTTTCACCGGTGATGTTTTAAATTTGATGTTTTTGTTTTGACGCGGTATGAAAAAAAAACAAACTAGAAACAAATTGAAGTGAATAGGTTTTTACGGGTCCATCTTGGAGTTCCGCCAGAAAACGAAGTTCTTTCAGCCAATCATCTTTTATTACCTTCAGCACATTTTCGTGGAGTTCCTCCTGCATTTTATAATCGCAAATCCTTCTGGATCTCCCCCAAAAAACCTTCCGGCAATCCAAACCTCCTGAAGTTCCGCCAGAAAACCTTCATGAAGTTTCTTTAGAAAAGCATCTCGCAGTTTTTCAGGTCATTCTCCTGGAGTTCCTCCAGCCAATCCTGCTTGAGTTCCGCTAGCAAATCCTCATGGAGTATTTACCATCAGCAAATCTTCTTGGTATTCCTCTAGAAATACTTTTAGAGTTCCTCCTGCAGTTACTTCGGGATTTCTTCCAATGAATCTTACTTGAGTTTCTATAACAAATTCTTCTTGAATTCCATTAGCAAACCATCCAGTAGTTTCTTCAAATTCTCCTGGAGTTCCTTTAGCAAATCTTTCTGCTGGATTTGGTGGAGAAACTCCAGGAGGGTTTGAAGCAATTCCTTCTTAAGTTCTTACAGCAAATACTCCAGAAGTTCCAACAAGAACTCATCTTGGAGTTCGTTCAGCAAATCCTTTTGGAGTTCCCTCAGTAAACCCTTTTGGAGATCCTTAAGCAAATATTCCTGGAGTTCCTTTAGAAAACACTCCTGCAAAGCATTAAGATTCTTCACTTAATCGTCCTGGAGATCCTTTAGCAAACACTTCTGGAGTTCCCCCAGTAAACCCCTTTGAAGATCCTTAAACAAATACTCATGGAGTCCCTCCAGCATATACTCCTCAAGTTTTTCCAGCAAATCCTCCTAGAATTCTTTCAGCAAGCTTTCTACGAGAAACTTTAGAACATCCTTTTGGAATTACTCCACTAAATCTGGCTGGAGTTCCTTTAACAAATCCTCCTGAAGTTCCCTCAACAAATCCCCGTACAGTTCTTCCAGCAAATTCTCCTAGAGTTCCAACAGTACCTACACGAAATCCTTCAGTAGTTCGTCCAGTAAATACTCCTGGTATTTCTCCACTAAATCCTTCGAAGTCTTTTCAACAAATCAAACCAACAAACCAAACCAAGCGAATCCTCCTAGAGTTCCTCCAGTAAACCCTCCTACAAAGCATGAAGTTTCTCCACCTAATCATCTTGGGAGTTCCACCGCCAAATCCTCCACGAATTCCTCCACCAAATCCTCCTGGAGATCCTAAAGTAAATATTCCTGAAGTTTCTTCAGCAAACCCTCCTAGAGTTCCTTCAGTAAACCCTCCTGAAAAGCATGAAGTTTCTTCACATAATCCTCCTGGGGTTCCTCCACCATTTCCTCCTGGAGTTCCTCTATCAAATTCTCCTGGAGTCCACTTAAGCAAATACTACTGAAGTTCCTTCAGCAAATCCTCCAGGAATTCCTCTGCCAAACCCACCTGAAGTTCTGTTGCCAAGTTCTTCCAGCAAACCCACTTGGAATTTCTCCACATAATCCTCGTGGACTTTCTCTACATAGCCCTTCTGCAGTTCCTCCACCAAATCCTCTGTGATTTCCTCCACCAATTCCTCCTGGAGTTCTTCCAGCTTATTTTCCAAAAGTTTTACCAGAAAATCTACCTGAAATTTCTTCCTTCTGTAACTTCTCCAGCAAAGTCTCCTGGAGATTCTTTAGCAAATCGTCTTGAAATTACTCCACTGAATCTTCCTAGAATACCTCCGCCCAACCCTCCCTTCGGAATATTTAAAGAATTCCTGTTGGATTCCTTAAAAAAAAATCTGGTTTTAATCTCGAAAATATATCCGTCGATATTCCTAAAGGATTTCCGTCGGAATCCCGAAAGGTTTCCAGTCGAAATCAATAAAGCATTCCTGATGATATCTCTAAAGAATTCCAGCCGGACTCCCATCGGAATCCTCAAGGAATTCATGTCTGCATCCCAACAGGATTCCCGTCGGAATCCCTGAACGGTTCTCGTCAGAATGCCTGAGGAATAAAAGTCGTCATTTGAAAAATATTCCCGTCGGAATCCCTAAAGTGCTCTCTTCAGAATCCCTCGCAACAGCCAATGGATACCCGTCGGAATACCTAAGGGATTCACTTCCCTAAAGTTTTTCCGCTGAAATTCCCAAAAGGATTCCCGTCGGAACCCCCAAAAGATTGCCGTCTGAATCTCTAACGATGGTAAAAATTAAAAATCCGGAATCCTTAAAGGATTCCAGTCGAAATCCCTAATCCTTTAGTCGAAATCTATAAATAAAGCACTCCTGACGAAATTCCTAAAGAATTTCATTTCATTCGGATTTCCTGAAAAATTCCCGTTGAAATCTTTGAGGCATACATGTCTGCATCTAAACAAGATTCCCGTCAGTATCCCGAAAGGTCTCTCGTCAAAATCCCTGAATGGTTCTCGTCGAAACTCCTGAAGAAATTATGTCGAAACCTAGGAGTCGAAACGACTCCCGTCGGGATCCCTAAAGTTTCCCGTTGGAATCTCGTAATGGCAGAGGTTCATCTCCTTGGATTTTCGGCTCTCCGAACCCATGGGCACTAGCGACATTTCGTCTGGTACTGTTCGGCGATAAAGATATCTTGTTCGATATGATACCCGCCTCGAAAATCGGATCCGAAGACCTCCGCTTTTGCTTCCATTGCCGGAACTGCGTTGGTTGCCACAGTAGCGGATCGGAACAATTCTAGCACCAACTCTCGTGAATTGTCTTCGAATCCATCGAAAAAGATGTGATGCCGTGGGAAATCCGGATCACTTTTGCCCGCATCCTTCTCGTACCAGAATTCCAACGTGAAGAAAAAACAAACTTTTTTGGCAGCCTCAGAATCAAAATAAGCAACATTCTTCGTTGTTTTATTTGTTTTGGTAAATTTGGAGCAGACTGCGGATTCTGGTCCAAAACTCGGAAAAAATGAAACAAAAGAGTATGACAGTTTCATTTTTTTGAAACGAAACTGTTCGAAAAATGAATTTAGACCGCCCCGGTGAAAATGGGAAATTTAGATTTGGTCTATTTTACTGTCAAAATTTGGAATAGACCGCCACCGGTGAAAACGTCCTAAGGTGGAATTATTCAGGATCCATTTTATTCAGCTATGAAGATCACAAATAAACAATAATTTAATATAGATGCTTATTTGTAGCTTGTCGTTGTTTGTTGGGTGTGCATCGAGAAAAACCGGTAACGCAGCGTCGGTCGCAACGCCGATGCATATCTGCGTTATTTGACCATCTTAGCCTTAGATCCTATATCCATAAAAAATAAACGAAAAAACAGGTTGCGATTCAGTCTCAATTTCTACAAAAAAAAATGGAAAGGAAAAATGGAAAAAATATTTTTAAAAAAAATCGCCGCAGATGATTTTTGGCATCACGCCGCCGACACTTTTGCATCAGCGGACGACAGCTACAATTTTGAAAAATGTTCATGTTTTTACAATAATCCAAGAAAAAATACAAAAAAAAAGAATTTCTTGTGGATATTCAGGAAAAATCCAGTAAAGAAATTTCCTGTAAAAAACTTTGACATTACTTCATACAATCCTGATAAAGTGTTGGCATTCAGAATGATTTTTGAACAATTCCCTCTGAAAAATTTTGCTTGGAAGTTTTGCTACAAATTGTTAATGAAAAAAAAAAAAAACATCTCCAGAGTAAATTCCGAAAAATTTTCCTTTAAACTCCGAAAAAAAAACCCATGCGAATTCTGTCTGAAAATTCAAAACAGTCCCGTGGTGGAAAAAAAATGTTCATATTTTCATTTTTTTTTACATTTTTACATTTACATTCTTCCGAATCTTTAACAGAAATTCTTCATCATTTCCAAAAGAAGTTTTTCGAACATTTCACGGAGTGCACTTCAAAATGTTCAGTCTCCAGTTAGCCTTGCGAGCAAAGGCGTAGGATTGCCAATCCGGAGATGACGAGTCTCGACACCCTAGGTATAGTGTATCCATCGAGACACAAGATATATATCCGTGCAATGGCAGGCATATAAAAGCTTTTAATTTATAACTGAGGAAGTGCTAATAGAATATACTAAGTTGAAAAGCAGACCAACTTCCAGTTGGAATATGGAGCCATAGAAAAAGAAGAAGACTTCTAAATTTTTCAAGAAAAAATCTTCCAAACAAATCAAAATATCAGATTTTTGTTTCAGTGTATTGCAGATTTTCAGGCTTGCGGTAGAACTTTGACAGCTGCGGAAGAACTTTACGGAATCCGCAAATGGAAAATTTTGAAAAGATCCGCAATACAAAAAAGCAATCAAATTGATAAAAATTTTCCATGAACTTCAAACGCTTTTAAAGAAGGGGTAATCTATGGAAAAATGCTCAATTGCATTGCTTTTTTAAACTCTTTGATCGTTATTGATCGTTGAAAGGTTTTAATTTTGTGTGAATGAAAATTCGGATTATAATGAAAATACATACATACTTCAATCCTTCAATTTTAAATATTTTTAATTAGCTAATTAATTAACAATAAATATGTATCTCATTCGTCTAATTTGAGTGAAAATCCCAAAGAATCTGCCCAGGACATTTTCTTCATCGTTACTCTTCCTGTAGCATCTATAGTCAGTTTATTATCTGAACCTTTCTTACCAAAACTTACCTGACCCGTTTCGTTCGAATGGGCGGTTAGGTCTTTTGGAAATTCAGGATCAACCTCAAGATGTTCACATTTTATGTGCACATCAGTACTCTGAAGCACCGTATCGCTGATAGCCAGATCCACGATCGTAGCTGACCGGGCTGTCACAAAACACTCACCAACGGTTTCCGATAGCTGCAGCGTTATCTCTCGACTTGCAACGTTTGCATTTAGTGTTCCATAAAAACCATCTGTAATAATTAACAATGATGAATAAAAGCAATAATGCTTCTAATCGCATAAGAGTCCTATGTCAGCTATCTACAACTTGCTGTTAATTTTTTCAAACTTTCAAACTTATTTACATAGAGAAAAACTGAAAAAAAAATTTATCAAATCTACCATCTATCTGGGAATTTTACAAAATATTCTTTGTCTGTTCCTATGTATCATATGCCTCATAAGTAGGTTTTTTTTTTGTGTAGAAGTGGCTTAATGTGGATGTTAAGCGAATAAATATGATTATGGGACAACACAAGTGGGTTCTGATTTTTAAATTTCAAGAGCTAAGCCTATTATTTTATCAGTTTCTCTTGAGTAGAAGGCAATGACCTCCCCTGTGCCCAATGTACTAGCCACATAAGATACATATCCATGCAATTGGCGGGCATAGAAAAGCTTTCAAATAATACCTAACTGAGAAATGTGGAATCCTTAATATGGCCTAATTTTATAGCCTATCCAGATAACGAAGTTTTTCATGTGATGTCGGGCTTTATTACAGTTTATTATCATAAATGGCGTAATCTGATTATGCAATTTGGCTTGTTTCTGAAAGAAAATGAAAATCGTTCAATATTGACATTGTGCTAATCACGGCAAAAAGGGATTGTAAGTTATTTTTCCAAGGGCGTCAAAACATGTTTAAAAATGGAGGCGCTATCGGTTTTAATTAAATAATTGAAAAAATACTCATCTAATAGAATATAATAGATGAAATATATAGAATCTTATATTCGAATTGTAAATTATGAATGGAAGTCTACCGTGCCATCCCAAGTAACCAAAAGTTACTTTAAAAGTACGAAAAAACTTTTGGTTACTTAGGATGCTAACATATACTTATAGGTAGGTACTTACTCATTATAAAGTTTCCTGGCCCACTTGATACCACCTGGCAGTTCTTGTGGACGCTTTTTAAAAGCAAATTGCCTTGGCCAGTTCTGAAACTGCAATTGTTGGAATAACTAGAGTTGACAGTGATGTCCCCCGCATTCGTTTCGACTTCCACTTCACCACCTTGGAGTTTATCCAGCACCACGTTACCCTTTCCGGTAGTTACCACTTTGACGATTTGAGCCAACGTTATTCCCGCACAGGAAATATTTCCATCCGAACTCCTGAGATCGATCAATGTGCTGCGCAAGTTTTTGGCATCCACATTGCCACCAGACTCCACCCGGATTTCGTCACTGTATAAATCGGAAACTGCCGTGCTGCCATTGTTCACTACCTCAAGATCCGCTTTTATAGGAACTTCCAAGATACAGCTTGCCGGAGTGACTGAAGGGTTGCTGTCGGTGATGGACACTTCGTTGCCATTCACTTCCACGTTCAGATGGTGGTCCTGGGCGCTGCTGAGCGATGCCTTGAGAAGGTTTGAATCGGGACAGTCAAGCAAGTCATAGGGCACTATCTTGAGGGCGCAGTTACAACGAATTTTGATTTTTGAGTATGGATCCACGATTTTTAACACTTCCTTTGCCTGCTGAAGGGTTACGTAGTTCAGGTGCGTGGTACGTTTATTAGTTCTGAGGTGTTTGAATAACATAAATACTGGTTTAGAAGCGAACATTTTTACTGCTTCTGTAGACAAATTTATAGTAAAATTTTTATTTTAGTTGTGTATTATCGGTATTATCTATTAAATAGAATATTCTTGTATACCTACTGCAAACACATTTTACTTTTTGTTTTTGTTTATTTTTTATGTAAACGACCAATGAGATAGAAGGTGATAGAAGGTGAGGAAGAAGACCAAATGCAAGTGTATTAGTGGATGATAGAAAATGTAAACAGCAAATGGTGACGTACATATTTGCACGGCTTCTTATGGGAGCTCGATCGAATGTAGTAGTGAAATGTTTTTCGCCATACACGAAAGGTACACTCAAATGAATCTACGCGGTTATTCTATCAGAAATTGCATATAAGATTAATGTTTAGCTCTACATATTCAAGTTAAATGGATTCCAATAACCCTGTATGAATGCTATATGCAAAACAGTTAAGATTTAAGCACGATCTTATAATAACGAATGATGTTAGAACATGTGAGAAGCAGGTGCATGTTACAGATTCGTGACATATGCACTGCATATAACATCAACAGTACCGAACAACTTTCAGCAGAATTGCAAAAGCTGCGTAGTCCAGTTGGCTTCAGCAGTTAAATTTGATAGCTGGTAGAAAATATGGCTGCATAAATAGTTTTTAAATTCATATGGTAAGCCACATTATTCATTTAACATTACTTAATAATATTATTATAAAATCGATAATTACAGGAAGTAGGTAGATATATGAACCCTTGAAGGAGCAGGTTACAAATCGAGTTCTACAGTTTGGAGCGCCGGAGATGAAAATTCATGGACTACAATACATGTAAGTATGTTCACATTTTTCAAGAGCAGTATTTTTACTTTTCTTTCTTTTTTCTTTCTATAGCATGCTGAATCGAAAAAGTTTTAAAGCGACGATCATAGTTTGGCTCCACCTGCACCTTGGTTAAGGAAAAAGAACTGGCGAATGCTGTTTCATACAACGTCCAAAAAATGAATGGTTTTCATAAAGATATAATTATTGTACATAATCTTTTTTTTTTTAATTGTATATCTATAAGAAACTAAAAATGGAAATAAATCCTTTGCATATTATTTTAAACCATATATTTTTCATTTTATTTCAATTTGGAGTTCGAATAAACTTCATTACAAATGCACATGATCCGCATTAGATTTGCATATAAACTATCTGGTACATTCATGATGTATTTTATATTGTATTCATATAAATGGCATAGCTACAAAACGTTTGTATACAAACGTAGAGACTGCATTAATTGCACATAATAATAATATGATTACTGGACTGTCATATTATGTGGATTACATATAACTAATATCAATCGTTTCCATGTGAAGATAAATATTATAGGATTATCTAATAGTGCAGTATTATATGCCTGACATATAACATCTAATGAGATAGTTGTTTCAGTGACGCACACAGTATATGGATTTCCATACCTTAGTATTTATTTTCATTGGTAAACGACCAAAAATACTGACAATGGTCCAATGCACCGAATGAACACAATGACGTTTGAGCGGTGCGCTGTTTACTAAAAATGAACACTTGAATGAACTCGATGAATGAAAAGTATTCATTCTTAGTAAACAGCGCACCGTTCAAACGTCAATGATGAAGTCGGTGCATTGGACCATGTCTTGTTTTCAATCATTACCAATCTTAATTTAATATTGAACCATACACTGAACACTGCTACAAAAACATGTAAAAAGACCACTCAGCGAACTGGACTGACTGGACAATCGAAATTCATAACTGGCACCATATGAATGACTGTTTATTCCACGAACATATCAAGACAAAATTTTCAAAACGACTTATCTGCTTTTGTAAACAAAGCTTCAAACGACGATTTGACGAATCTGATAGCTCTCCCACGCAAACCAACACCATCAATAGGTAGCGGAATCCTTCATCTACCTATTGATGGTGTTGGTTTGCGTGGGAGAGCTATCAGGTTCGTCAAATTGCCGTTTGAATCTTTGTTTACAAAAACAGATAAGTCGTTTTGAAAATTTTGTCTTGATATGTGCTACACGCTTACTTCAGTTCACCCAAATATGGGTGAAGTATACCTAAAATCGCCGAAAAGTGCACATACGTATTTATGGGTGAATTGATCTTTACCTATTTATGAGTAAACCTAGATTACCCATATATAGGTAGTTAAATAGAGGTGATTTATTGGTAAACTTTACCCAAATATGGGTGATTTTATTTTGTTTGAAATTATTAATTATTAATTAATTTTTCTAATACTAATATCAAAAACAATAAAAATCTAAGAAATACATCATTTTATTATAACAAATAAATGAAATTTAAAACAGTATAAATATAACAGTATAACGAGGCATTTTATAATAGTACAATAATACTTGGTATTTACACTAAAATAAGGTCCAGCATCTAACAGCAGGTGCCGAGGATTACGCCGCAGTTGACATGCTTCCGGGTGTTAACGTTTGCTGCTGGAACATGGGTAGCATCTATTCACGGAGGTCGTTATAGTCCTGTTAAAAGTCAACATATTAAACATTGTGAAACTAGACTTGTGGATCCACTACTCAATAAAAATCCGGAACCTTCAAGTGACAAAGTGTTTTTTTTTACGATTCATGCTTCTCTTCGAGGGTGGTGCTTGTCTCCCTTGGATTCTCCGAATTGGAAAATTATTTACTATTTCCGATGTGAAATTTCAAATGCAGATCGTTAAAAAGCTTCCGGTTTTCTATTGAGAATAATGTATTTAAACTTACCACAACAGAAGCTGGTGGGCACGGGCCTGCAACGGCTGATTCGATGGATAGGCTGACCTTTCATTTTACGGTTTCGCGGTTCCGTGAGCTGGAATCCCAGGGCTATAGATGGGCTGCTTGATGGTGGCATTGCCAATTCTCCCCTTTACTCAGGAGTAAACTGGCTACGGTATCAATTGGAGAGATCCTTATTAAGTTGTACGCCACATGTGCGGTAATTTGTTCACCGGTTGATCCTTTGTTTCCTCCTGGGAGATTATTTCCTTTGGTCCGTGGCCCCTTAACTTGTTTCGACACCTATATAAAATGCAGAATTAGATGGATATAAATGAGGATATCTATTAGTTAACAAATCTGCATTTACTTACCGTTTATTAGCTAATGAATCCACAGAAATTTATTTGTTGATTTTGCACTTGTACTGCCTGCCGAACAGCAAAAGATCATTTTCAGGAAAACAAGGACGCTCAAATATTTTCAACCAAATATGGGTAAATTCGTTTACTCATATATGGGTAAAGCCACTTTTATAATAAAATGAGTAAAATTTACTGATAAACTTAGTACATTTCACCCATAATATAAGTAAAATTCGCATTACCTAAATATGGGTAAATGAAGTACCCATAAATAGGTGAATTGATCTAAGCGTGTATAGTGCTTCTTTTATGTCAATAGTATGGGCCTTTTCACGAGACGTTTAAAAACAGCTGATTTCATCGTCAATTGACAGATCTTCTATGAAAGTGACAGCTTCGGACTTGCAGGCCTGTTCAGCGATTGTAAACAAGTGCAGTCTCGGCAGTGTCACATGAAAAGGCCTATTGTCAATTTTTAGTCCGTGTAAAGGCTGGCTACCAAAATGTGACAGATCTTGGTAGCGCCCGTAAAAAAATAAAACCGAATTCAGGGCCGCAGCAAGGCGTCTTGCTTGAGTTGTGGTTGGAAAACTCGCCGAAGAAACAAAACTAAAATTTCAAAAAGACGTGTCATTCGCCTTCACGAAAGATGGGTAATGTTGGTGAGCTCGCATGCAAACTTGAAACGGCTTGTGCTAAATCAGTTTTAATCCAAATGAGCTCAAATTTTCAGAGGACACTCAGAACATGGTAAAGAATCAGATGAGCACTGTGGAGCAAAATCGATTTTTTGAACCACCCTAATACCCATTTTGCACATTAAAATATTTCGCAAGGATAGATCCGAACACGGACAACGGGATGATTCAGTTTCTCAGGTTCCCCGTATATATAGGAAGAATAAGTGTTTTATGCGTTTTATGTGAGGTACCGAGTTCCCCATTGTCGAGACTATGGTAAGTTGAAATACGGTCTTCAAATTATTCAATGATTTTTAATTTTCCTATTGCTTTATTCTTGTATTGCAGTATTATTCGGAGGAATTAAGTACGGGATGCACGGTACGTCAGCTGCTTATGGACAAAACTCCAAAAATGTATTTTATTCTGGCGCTAAAAATAGCCTCATACCTCAGGAAAATATTTCCGCCGGATTTCGGTCTCCATGCAACTCAATAGGACTTCGAGCATCATCTGTTGGCTGAGTCAGACCTGTAGAGTAAGTACCTGTACGCATTTAGGTACAATTGGGTCCTAAAGCCCTACCTCGTTTATGGTTGCAAACGATAGTGCATCGGTAAAGAATACTTGAACCGATGTTATAAAAAATCTGGTAAAAGTACACTGAGGAAACTGAACGTATGATTTCCAATCAAACTCCTTATGAAAATTTGCCACAAGGAATCGGTATGAATTTCAATATGTTGCCTTATGAATGATGATTTACATTAAAAAAACCCAACTTAATTCACCGAGTAGTGATACTGCCTTTCTCGCATTTAGCCAAGACACCAACCTTATATGGTGAATATGGTTCGATGTACCATTTTCTTCATAACTTTTAAACGCAACGGGCGATCGTTTTAAAATTCAATAGTGATCAATTGCCTTTGCCCCCTGTCGAATGAAACTTGTTGCGAGAAAATCGGATAAGGATTACTATATGAAAAGTTGTCTAATGTTTTTCTTAGCTTTTGTGCACACACATACATACACACACACACATACACACGGACAGACAGACATTTGTTCAGCTCGTCGAGCTGAGTCGAATGCTATATAAAACTATGGGTCTCCGAAGCTTCTATAAAAAGTTCGTTTTCGGAGTGAAATGATAGCCTTTCGGTACAACTTTGTTGTACACTACTAAAAATCCACACATATTTTATGGCAAAAATCCATAGATTTAACTTATGATGTATATCAGCGCACACATAACCAATCTCCACGCGAACTACTAATAAAATATATATCCAAATAAACTTTATGTGTGGTCTCGAATTAGCAATTATCTAATTTATGTGTGGTTTTATATCGATAATATTAGGGTGGAGCAATTGCAAACATTTATAACGGCAACACATATATGTTATATAGATATTTTTGGCAGTGTACGAGAAAGGCAAAAAGTAAAGTGCAGCAGACTGGGTTACAACCATTGACGTCGGGATCGGGAGGCCGGTATGTAGACCACACGCCTATCGACGCTTGAAGACTTGGGAAGGTAACTGCGTATAAAAGCATTGTTGGTGGAATATTGCTTTTTGCATTGAAACTTTTCGTTTCGTCACTGAAATCATTGACACTTGTCTTCAGCGACTGCTTCAGCGATAGAGCATTTGCACATTTTATTCACTCATACATCAATATTACTGTCAAAATGTACATTTCACAAATAATTTTCAGCTAAAAGCTCTATTTTTTGACACCGGTGCACTCACACAACCAATCGACATCATTTGTCAAAAAATCAGGAGTACCAACTTGACGACTATCTCCTTGTCGCCGAGCCTGGCGCTGAGTGCTCGGCGCGGAAACCCAAAGGTGGGAATAAAATTTTGGGGCTTATGCGCAATATTCAGTCGAAGCTTCATAAGGCGCCAGTTATGAATTTCGCTAGTCCAGTTCGCTGAGTGTATAAATCAGTAAAAATATTTTTTTTATGTTTAATAGATTTTGAGGCAAATATTGGCCTGTGCAACATTTCAGAACGTATCAACCATCAGCCCAAAATGTCAGGCCCATATACAGTATACCCCCGCTGATCCGACAAATGTATGGCCGGACTATCGAGGTTTCTCTCGTTAATCCGACTGTCAAATCCATACAAATGAATCAAAACAAAATCACAGCACAAATTTGAAAAACTGACAGCATAATGTGTTTAAATGGGTGTTGATACTTTTTAATCCGGAAAATTCCGAATTAACGAGATCCGGACTAACGAGTCGTCGGATTAGCGAGGTCCGGATAAGCGGGGGGCTACTGTATTACCTTCAAAGGTTGAGTCAAGTGCCCTGCGGTGTTTTGCTAGTGCGTTTGAATCCTTACGTAAAACAAGACCGAAAATGTCGAGGAAGCATTTTTCATCTATTTTCAAATTTTAAATAAAACACTGAAAATAGTATACACGTTCGTACTACTGGTTGAACACGTGAATTCTCACTTATTGAGAAGCATATGAAAGGATCGTGTATTTCCAGTCACTAATGTCAATTTTTTGCCTTTCTCGTACAACAAAGTGGTACCGAAAGGCTATCATTTCACTCCGAAAACGAACTTTTTATAGAAGCTTCGGAGACTCATAGTGTTATATACCATTCGACTCAGCTCGACGAGCTGAACTAATGTCTATCTGTCCGTGTGAATGTATGTGTGTATGTGTGTGCACAAAAGCTAAGAAAAACATTAGACAACTTTACTTATAGTAATCCTTAACCGATTTCCTCGCAACAAGTTTCATTCGACAGGGTCCAAAAGCTAGTTGATCACTATTGAATTTTAAAACGATCGACCGTTGCGTTTAAAAGTTATAAAGAAAATGGTACATCGAACCATATTTACCATATAAGGTTGGTGTCTTTGCTAAATGCGAGAAAGGCAGTATCACTACTCGGTGAATTAAGTTGGGGTTTTCACGATCAAAATAGATGAATAACATTAGGAATTGAAATGTAAAACACGTTAAATTATAGTGAATCGCACTTGAGAAGGATAGGCTGTAAATATGTATTACTAATGAATTATTTTTCAAATAGGAAATAAACAGTGAGTTAATCAAAGATACGAATTATTAAAACACAATCATAAAATATTAATGCCGTATTGCATAATTATGTTTTTATTTAACATTTCAGGTTTTATTAGCTTTTTTTCTCTATCAAAAAGTAGAATATAAAATCACTCAAAACCTGTTTGTATTTTGCTTAATTTGCTTTTTTCAACCGTACTTATACTCAGGTTAAATAAGCTATCAATTACATCTGCAGATATCCGAATAGATGATTTTATCGTTTAACTTCAAACGCCATCAGGTTGACCATGCATTTTTCCTTAATCTCAGATCCGATTGGCTAATCCAATTTTGGGCTTAGGCACTTGTTTATTAGCTATAAATAGGAACACGATTGAAAAACAAATATGATAAAACTAATTCTCAAACTTACCTTTTTCGTTGGACAACAGCTATATTCCATTCAAAATAACATTCCCTATATACAGTTCATTTTTTTCTATTCTGAATGAATTACTTAGTTGTGCGTCAACATCGAGTTCCTCACATGCGCTACACTGCTACTTCCTTACATCGATTCGGTTGAAAACGATGTACATAACACGTTAAATTCAACAATATTATCTAGTGGTACCAAATTAACTTCTTTTCTTGTTAATATAACGTGTTTCAACTGTGAAAAAGTACAGTGACAAAACACGTTCGATTCACGTGCAGAAGAACATTTATCAAGCGTGTAGATTGTTCTCAGTGCAATGTTCCTTGCAGTTTTTGAGTCAAAAGCAAAACTGACGTGTGCAGGATGATTAACTCCATCGTGCCCTGAAATAAAATCGAATATGGGTTCTTCATTTTAGGACCCAATTAGTTAGCATCTCTTCCATATGTGAAAACACTTCAAATTATTTCCAGAATAGTCTCCAAGGATTTCCTGTATTCGCTTCCAGCTGAGGAAAAGCGTAATGATGACAAGT
Organism: Armigeres subalbatus; assembly: GCF_024139115.2. Lineage (NCBI taxonomy): Eukaryota > Metazoa > Arthropoda > Insecta > Diptera > Culicidae > Armigeres > Armigeres subalbatus. The sequence continues at coordinate 50,207 of NW_026943208.1, forward strand.
GCCCCTAATGCTAGAAAATCACAGCCGCTTTTAGCTAAGCCCAGGCGTTATAATTTGCACGGGCAAAGAGAGTAAGTCGTTGTCGTGACCCGGACGAGGTTTTCAAGCTCGACCGTTCGTCGCAACAATACTCAGCAAACTGAACTCTGTTATCGATTCGTTCCATGCGTTACCATGGAGCACAAGATGACACTATACACGCTGATCAAAATGAATCAATAAATGAGTTCATATCGTTACAAGGAAATAATCTCAGTGGTATTTTGCAATAACTCCTCATTCTAATCTTATTCACTACATTCTTTCCCTCCTCTACTCTGGAGACGCATTAGAAACTTAAAATACCTATGTAGCTTGAAGAATTATCATTATTGATTCCTTTTGAACCAATATTGAATTACCCCCTTTTCAAGAATTAAGAAAAATATGCGAACGACTTTATATAATCCTAACCTAATTCAAATTGTATTCAAAACCAAGACCAATCCAAATCAAATCTAAATACAATCCAAATTCAATTTAATTTCAATCTGAATCTAATCCAAATTCAATCCAAATCCCATCCAAATTCAATTTAGATTTGTTCGCGTCAAATTCAAATTAAATCCATAATCAATCCGACTCCAATCCAAATCCAATAAAAATCAATCCAGATTCAATTTTAATCCAATCCAAAACCAATCAAAATCCAAAACCAGTCCAAAAACAATCCAAATCTAATCCACATCCAATCTAAATTCAAACCAAATCCAATCTAAATTCAATCCAAATGTAATCCAAAGCCAATCCAAATCCATTCCAAATTTAATGCAACTCCAATCTAAATCCTACTCAAAACCAACCGAAATGAATCCAACCCAAATCTAATCCGAAATAAATCCGAACAATCCAAATCCAATCCGAATCTAATCCAAATACAATCCAAATCTGTTCCGAATTCCAACCAAATACTATTCGAATCCAAATCCACTCACAATTCAATCCAAATTTAATCCAAATCCAATTCACAACCAATCTAAGTTTGAATTCAATCCAAATCCGATCCGAACCCATTTGATATCTAATTCCGTACCTAAATTCAATCCAAAATCAAATCAAATCCAATTTCTAACCTATATGAATCAAAATCTATACCAAATCAACTCATAATCTAATCCCAATTCAATTCAATTTTAATCCATATTTGAATTCAAATCCAATCCCAATCTGATCCAAAACAATTTGATATCTAATTCCGAACCAGTCTAAATCCAAATCCAAAACCAAATAAGATCCAACCAATATGAATCCAAATCCAAACCATATTCATTCCAAATCCGATCCGAATCCATTCCAAATCCACTCATAATCCAATCCCAATTCAATCCAATTTCAAACCAAATCTAATTCAGAACCAATCTAAATCCAATCCATCCAAATTCAATCCGAATCCAACCCAAATCAAATCCAGTTCCTATCTAAATTCAAATCCAATCCAAATCCGATCCGAAACCATTTGATATCCAATTCCGAACCAATCTGAATCTAATCCAAATACAATCCAAATCTTTTCCGAATTCCAACCAAATACGATTCGAATCCAAATTCAATTCAATCCAAATTTAATCCAAATCCAATTCACAACCAATCTAAATTTGAATCTAATTCGAAACCATTTGATATCCAATTCCGTACCTAAATTCAATCAAAAATCAAATCAAATCCAATTTCTAACTTATATGAATCAAAATCCATTCCAAATCAACTAATAATTCAATCCCAATTCAATTCAATTTTAATCCATATCTAAATTCAAATCCAATCCAAATCTGATCCGAAACCATTTGATATCCAATTCCGTACCTAAATTCAATCAAAAATCAAATCAAATCCAATTTCTAACTTATATGAATCAAAATCCATTCCTAATCAACTAATAATTCAATCCCAATTCAATTCAATTTTAATCCATATCTAAATTCAAATCCAATCCAAATCTGATCCGAAACCATTTGATATCCAATTCCGAACCAGTCTAAATCCAAATCCAAAACAAAATCAAATCCAATTTCTTACCAATATTAATCCAAATCCAATCCATATTCAATCCAAATCCGATCCGAATCCATTCCAAATCCACTCATAATCCAATCCCAATTCAATCCAATTTTAATCCAAATGTAATTCAGAATCAATCTAAATCCAATCCAAATCCGATCCTAAAACAATCCAAATTCAATCCGAATTCAACCCAAATCAAATACAAAAACAAATCTAATCCAATTCCGAACCAATCTAAATTCAAATCCAATCAAAATCCAATTTAAATCCAAATTCTTATTTAAGTTTTATTTTCATCTGATCAATTATTATTTCTGTCATTTTTTGCTTCCATTCCAACGTCTTTTTGGTTTTCGTTTAACAATCTCTCTTGCCTATTAGTTTCATTTATCTAATTGTTTTTTTTTGTCCCCCGGCCTACCCGGATAAAAGTGTACCATTGGCTCAACAGTGTAAACAATTGAATTACCATATGCTCTACGGTATACAATAGGATATATTGTTTCTTGATGGTTGTCCATATTGTATCAACACCGTGGATATAATACGTCAACATAGTTCTCTAATGTAACAATACTTCCAATTGTTTTTAGAACATTTAGTGCATAAATATTAATCATTGATAACTTTTGAAAATTTTGTTCAAATTGCATATAAGCAATATAACAATATTTGTCACATTGCCACAAATATGCATTATTTTTCTTAAAATTTCATTGTTGAACGGTAAAGCCGTCATAATTAAGAAATCCAATATCGTATTGTTTTACTATAGAAATACAATTCAATCTAATGTTATTTGAACGGTTTTCTTCGGATATTTCAACAATATATTTACGATACACTCTATTGTTTGACAAAAAAAAGTGTATGAAAAAATCTCAGATTTTGTATAGTTACGATACTTAACAACCCGTACGTTCTAATGCGAAAACTTCATTTACAATTTAATGAATGGTTCATAACAATACATTCTAATGTATTTCTATTATTTCATCTACAATAAAATCTATTGCAAATTTATTGTGTTTTATAGTGATGTTACAATAAATTGTATTGTTTTTCTATAATATTTTTTATTCGGGTACTCCTCTGCCCTTCTGCCAGGGAGCCTACCGGGGACGCTAGCATTCACCTGTCTTTTTCTATTGTATTTTTTTTAAATGTTTCTTTGCCACTTTTATGTTTTGTGCCTTTTATTTTGCACCTTTTCTTTGCTACCCGGCCTACTCCTCTGCCCTTCCGTCAGGGAGCCTACCGGGAGCGCTAGCATTCTTGTTTTTTTCTTTCGTGCCTTTTGTTTTGCACCTTTTCTTTGCCACCCGGCCTACTCCTCTGCCCTTCCGTCAGGGAGCCTACCGGGAGCGCTAGCATTCTTGTTTTTTTTTCATTCGTGCCTTTTGTTTTGCACCTTTTCTTTGCCACCCGACCTACTCCTCTGCCCTTCCGTCAGGGAGCCTACCGGGAGCGCTAGCATTCCTTTTCTTTTTTTGCCTTTTGTTTTGCACCTTTTTTTGCCACCCGGCTTACTCCTCTGCCCTTCCGTCAGGGAGCCTACCGAGGACATTAACATTCTCAAGGATTTTTTTTTATCTTGTCTTCCATTTTCTATTTTTTCTTAAATACACTTTATTTACCTGATTCCTATGACACCGATTCCAACAAAAGTAGGCAGGGAGCTCGACCAACTAAAAAAAACTGAATTGAATTCTACCGGCTGCGTCATTGTCGTGACCCGGACGAGGTTTTCAAGCTCGACCGTTCGTCGCAACAATACTCAGCAAACTGAACTCTGTTATCGATTCGTTCCAACACGAACGAAAAACCGAAAACACCTTTGCGTTACCATGGAGCACAAGATAACACTATACACGCTGATCAAAATGAATCAATAAATGAGTTCATATCGTTACAAGGAAATAATCTCAGTGGTATTTTGCAATAACTCCTCATTCTAATCTTATTCACTACAGTCGTTACCTACGGCGAGATGCTCTCACTGCGAGGAGCTGTACCGAAAAAAACGTGTCAGACCAAGGGGTGTCTCACAGCTATCGATGGCAGCAAATTTCAATCGAAATAAAGTCGATTTGCTTTGATTTTTATGCAATGGTACTATTCAATCAAATTTGCAACACACCTTCTGCGACACTGAACTGTAATTTTTATCCAAGCAATCGTGGATTTTGCATGTTACCAATGACATCAATCGAATTGTTTTTTTCATCAACAAATAAATTTCAGCATGAGGATGAGACCTGAATTTGCCATTATTATTTAAATTAGATTAATAATAAACTGTTTTTTATTTTAGGTTTTGGTTGTCAAACTATGCTTCAGGACGATACTATCACTAGCTCGATCTCTAGCTTAGATGACTCATAGAAACTAAGTTTGCAACTACGGGGTCGTGAATGTGATATTTTATTGTCCTCAGACTAATGACTTTCACATTATTTTGCCTAATTACCCATCTATATTCGGCAGCATTTTTGTACGATAGCTCGTATGCTTTGCTCGTTTACGAGAATTGATATACTGTTACGAGGTTCCCGCGTTCAAATGCTTGAGTAGTAGCTTCCATTTTCTAAACTACTGCTATGCTACTCGAAAATGAATTTTCATTTTCGAATCACTTAAGGATCACGAATCGTTCGTCTTCAGTTCAATTCAATCTGAGAGTAATGTGGTAGAAGTCAGCTCTTCATACTTCAAACTACGAGTCGGAGCAGGTTTTTCTAATATATTTCGCGTATTGAATCAATTTACTCAACTTCCCCGATGTCAAATGCGATAGTTAATAATGTGGGGTGGCTTCTGTTCTTATAGGAAGAAAAATTGTGTGGGGCAGCTGTAGATGAACTCCAAAAGCAGCAACGTATCAGGGACTGGACGAAATTGCTAAAAAAAAAGTACACAGCACATAAAGCATCACTTTTCTAGGACTTTGGGTTGCAGGCTACGACGTCTATGATATGGCCATCAGAAAGAATTCACGTATCCTGAAAAACAAAGTAATGCCCGAGTAGTTCTATTACATACATTAACAAATTAGAATTCGTCTCTATACTTGTGCAGGTGTCATAATATTTTGGCAATCATTGTCACTGTTCAATTTGACAGATGCTAAAATCGTTGCGTTGCTAAAATCAACTTTTGAGTCTAAATAGTTTTGATTTAAATCGAAATGAAGTCACTTCGGTTGCTTGGTTAATTTTCAGCAAATAAATTCAATTTTATCTATGTGAGACACCCCTTGTGTCAGACTAGGAATTGTTAAAACTATTCGACTGCATAAACTTAATAAATAAAAAGAATATGAAACATTTTGTTTTCATTATTATTTATGCAAAGCAAATGGCAAATAATCGATCTGTATTTGAACCATCCCGAATAAAAAATATTATAGAAAAACAATACGATGTATTGTAACATCACTATAAAACACAATAAATTTACAATAAATTTAAATGTAGATGAAATAATAGAAATACATTAGAATGTATTGTTATGAACCATTCATTAAATTGTAATTTAAGTTTTCGCATTAGAACGTACGGGTTGTTAAGTATCGTAACTATACAAAATTTGAGATTTTTTCATACACTATATTTTGTCAAACAATAGAGTGTATCGTAAATATATTGTTGAAATATGCGAAGAAAACCATTCAAATTACATTAGGCAGGGCTGGTAGCAATAAATGCCGTTCAAAATAGTGACTTAGTGACCAACGATGACGAAAAAAGTGACCAAATAGTGACTTTCAGAAGCAGAAAAAGTGACCAAATAGTGACTTTTGTATGAGCTGAGGTGCATTCGTATTGTCACTGTGCAACTCGTAGTAGATCGAAAACTAGGGATATCATGTTTTTTCAAATCCTTATTGTCCGGAGACGAGCCAGCCTCGGGCTGAAAGTCTCCTTAATAAAGATACAAAAAAAATCCTTATTAGAATGCTATCAGAAATCAAGAAAAGACAAAAATTACAAAAGCATGAGGATTACTACTGCTACTGCCGTGTGCATCTTCACCGTAACAAGGGATAGGAAGGATCTTAGCAGTTTAACATAAGCTCGAAGTTTTTCGTGAAATTGCAGGTTGTGTATGAAAAAGGCAGAATGAAATATAAAAAATATTGTCTCGTCAAAATATATTCCCAAAAGTTTCACCATATATAGATGATTCAGCTGCAAGACAGTGTGAAAGAGTGCTAGAACGATGTTTTGGATTGGGCTTTTGCTAATTTTTATGTAGTTAGACGTGTGAGCATTCGTTTTGGCACGTTGAAAAATTAGCACGGTTCCTCGGTAAAAAAGCAATAAAATGATCTAATCAATTACTAGACAGAGAATTATTTGGAATCACAAAGCTTATGAATCTTTATTCATAATTCAAAATTATGATGACATTTTTAAAATACGATTCTTAATAATTCGTAACAAATTTAAATACATACATAGTCCATTTGCCATTTGTTTTTTCGAGACCCGGATCGCGGTTTTATTAAAAACATTAACCAGAACTCATATATAACATGAATTTTACCACACCTAAGTTTCCTAAGTTTCAAGTTTCGTAAAATGTGATTCAAAATCTTGAATTTGATGCAAAAATTGCTTTGGAAAACTCTGATTTTTTTTTTAGAAATTTCAGCGGAAGTTGATTTTTTGTGGAAAACCTTGTAGAAATTTCTTGGATTTTTTTTCAGAAATTGTGCGGAAAATACTTCAATTCTTGTGAAATCTTTCTCCAGGAGTTCTAACGGAAATTCGAACAGAAATCCAATGGCGAATGTCAGCACAAAAACTTCCGGAAATTCTTTCATACCATAAATTCAGGGCAGAATATTTTGTAGACATTCCTGCTGTCTTTCAGGAATTTCCGCGGGAACTGCACGTCAATTATTGTCAATCTTTTTGGGAATTCCTGTAGATATTGTTTGGTGAATTCCTGAGGAAAACCTTCCGAAAATTATTTACCAAATTCAAGGCGGAATTTTTACGGAATTTTACACAAAGATTTTGCGGTCATCGCTACAGAAATTACAGTGAAAGTTCCTCCAAGAGAAACAAAGTTAGGAAGCTTTTTATAACGAAGGTGGATTTTTCTCCAGATACAGGCAACTTACCCAACTTAGGAAGTAGTGCGCTGGATTCGCCTAATAATGCGCTAAACAACATATCAATTAGTTTGACAGATAAAACTTCGGAAGAAAATTTGGTTTGGAAGTCCCGACTTCCGAATTCTAATGTGGTGCTACGCCGACATAGACATCAAATGTGGAGTCCCTTCTCAACGACATTTTGCTATCGAAAACAAAAGCCTACGGTCCTTATTTATTAAATTTCCACTCAAAACTAAATCCGCGCGAAGCCTCAAAACCGTTATGTAAATCCGCATCAAATCCGCGTAAACAGCAAAAACCGCGAAAATCGCGAAATCCACGTAGTCGTAACAATCCTGCGCTTTATAAACGGAGTTGCCTAAACGTAAGCCCAAGCTTTGCTGTATGTTCTGCATACAGGCCTCTCGATCCCGAAGTCCATGGTTCGAACCCACTCTGCCTTTCATAAGACGGCCTTGGAGCAATTTCTCAAACTTTATATAACAGATTTACATTTGATTTGGTTGATGATAATAGTAGGTACAAATGATTTTTATTTTGAACTTTTGTTTTGCAAACGGCGGTGCGAAAATAGTGACTTTAGTGACCATTTTTCGAAAAATAGTGACTTTAGTGACTTTTGGATGCAAATAGTGACTTTTTAGTGACTAGGCTCAAAATAGTGACCAAGTCACTAAAAAGTGACTTGCTACCAGCCCTGATTAGGTTGAATTGTATTTTTATAGTAAAACAATACGATATTGGATTTCTTAATTATGACGGCTTTACCGGTCAAAAATGAAGTTTAAAAAAAAATAATGCATATTTGCGGCAATAGGATAAATATTGTTATATTGCTAATATGCAATTTGAATAAAATTTTCAGAAGCTATCAACGATTAAAATTTATGCACTAACAAGTTCTAAAAACAATTGGAAGTATTGTTACATTTGAGAACAATGTTGATGTATTATATCCATGGTGTTGATACAATATGGACAACTATCGAGAAACAATATATCCTATTGTATACCGTAGAGCATATGGTAATTCAATTGTTTACACTGTTGAGCCTATGGTACACTTTTATCCGGGATACCATCAACTGTTTCACGTAATGGTGTAACTATAGCCCAACCATATTTTCAATTCCCTGGAGGTAAATTATTCAACCTCACAAGGAACGGTTGTATTACTGTTCAAGTGCGAAATTTATTCGTGAAAAAATGAATTTTGATACGGTTAACATTCTTACCCAAGTAACACGGTTTGTCGTATGAAAGTAAAAAATACACGTTTCAAACATATAGGTTGATTCATGTTGGTATATAAACTTGTTTTATTACCTTTACACGACCGAAACAGCGCAAAAATTGTTCACATTTTCAACATCGTTCAGTCACAAGAAAGTAATCGTAATACACTCACAAGACTAAATATAAGTTTGAATCAAGTATTCAATAACATTTTCTCAACTTGATGTGATCTGTCAAATCGAGTACCAAAAAAGTTGTTGACAATTTTTGCCAATAAAATTGAACAATAAACAAAATCGAATGAAAAAATGCATGCATAAAATCAACTACGAATTCCTATTTTTATAAAATTATTATAAAGACACATTTATGGAGTTTGAATTTTGTGTCGATGCATAAGTTTGAAATTTATGCGACTCATGATTCATCGTGCAACTTTTCATTTTATTTCTTCCAAATTCAAGCGCCGTTGATTGGAGAAATATATGCGCTATACCAAAAACATATAATTTAGGAATTCAAATGTAAACACATGTTTGAGTTTGCGAAATAGCAATATGGCGTTTTCTCAATAAACGACAGGGTCGATAAAAATATTCATAGCTGAGTTACGACAAGATGTTGAAATTTAGTTCATAATACTGATTTTAACTAAGCACAATCATAACTACACATCTTCTATATGTGAACAAATGTCAAAAAATGAAAATGTTATTTGTATGTTCGTGAAATCATCCTGACAACATGTTTTATGTCGTGAGAATGTAAAACAAAACATCTTGAAAAACCAAACAAATGTCAAAAAATGGCATGTTATCAGTAAGTTGTGAGAATGTAGTCCAAAACATCTTTTAAGATCAAACAGATGTATGTTTGGCAAACACCTTTTCATAGCTTTTTTCAAACATAACATGTTTTTAACCGTCATACAACAAGTTTATTAGGTCTCCGCTAGAAAAGATGTTCTCGGTGTTACTTGGGTAACAACCCAAGTAACCACCAAGCATTAATTAATGCATGTAATCAATCACAGACCAGCATATTAAATTCTAATTGCAATAGATCAGTTTTAACGATGTAAAGATACATTTATCCATCAACTTTCAAGCAACGATACATTAGTTCAGCATTTCGAATGCAGCGATGCATTACTTATGTTTTATTTCAACATGTCAAAGTAATAAAGCATTATTTCTGTCGTAAAAGGGCCTTTTTCCACTTTAAGTCAAATTTAATGGCTGTATTATTTGCAGGCATATATAGCTCCATGGTTACTTGGGAACCCATTATTCGTATGGTAGAGTTTCAAAAAACGGTTTTTACTATGGTCACAACTTTATCCAGTTATAGTTAACTTAAGATCCTGGTCACCATACTGATTATGGTTTTAAAAGGAATATATACCGTAGTCTTTGATGTTTTGCTATGGTTTAGAATTATGCGGGATGTTGAGTTAATTGGGAAATACCGAATATGGCCATACTGTTCATGTCGAAATATAAATCAGAATTCAAATGCTGGAATTGAATGGAATAGGTATATAAGTCGTGTTTTGGTTTTGTGAAATTTAATTTTAAAAATATGTCTTACTAACTTCGGAAAGGTCAAGGGGGGAGGGGAAGGGGGGAGGGTGGTTATAATAAAAAATAAATATTAAAATGAAAAATAAAAAATAAAAAAAAATCTTCGTATTTGTTAAAGTATACACATATATAATATATATATACACATATATACACATATACATATATAAAGTATACATAAGTATACACCCCCCCCCCTCCCCCTCAAATTATTGTCTACATACCAACTGGAACTTGGCAAGCTTTCCAACTTACCCAAGTAACACCAAGCATTACAATATTGCACATATATCAATCACAAATCGGCATGCTAAATGCTAATTGCATTAGATCTGTTTTAACGATGTGTTGTTGCATTTATTTATCAACTGTCAGACAACGATACTCTAAATCAGCAGTACGAATGCAGCGATGCATTACTGGTGCTTTATTTCAACATGCCAAAGTAATGAACCATTAATTCGGTCTTATAATTGCCCTTTTCCACTTTAAGTCAACTTTTAGGGCTATGTTTTTTACATGCATATATAGCTTCATGGTTACTTGGGTAGTGCGCTATAAGCTTCTCCACAATTATTAATTAAAAGCTTTTTTATTGCCACCAGTTGCATGAATGCTATGTTTCTTATGTGGCAAGTGAAATGGATACATCAAGGCCAGGGAGCCGAGAATTTTTACCATACAAAAATATGCTATACGCACTGCAGTGCATCATTTAAAATGTATATCTAGTTAAACTTTAAATAACAAATGCACAAACTTACCCCACTAGTCTTCCGAATGAGCTTGACTTTCAAGTTGGTCACAATAGAAAAAAGCAGCTACGATTTTCAGGATCGATGTCTGGAGATAAGTGTGGAAGCATACATATAGTCCCTTTCAGATTCAGTAATAGCAAACTCAAAATTAAACTCACCGTTCCAGAAAATAGCCGCTAGAAGAAACAATTGTTTTGGTCATCCGTCATAGAAACACCAGCGGTAGCTCAAATATTCCTCACTTTTTCCATCGCTTCCATCGAGCATTCCGGCCGAGATTCCGACATCAAACTCCTAATATCTTGAGACCCTTAGGGTGCATACGACCGTTTCATGTAACTCATTCATTACGAGCAGTTCAAGTGGGTGAACAGGGCGAATAAACGAGTTGTCGAGGATGTTCTGTAGCTAGTGATCCGAGATAGAATTTTTCTGTGGCATGCTAATGACAATTCAGCAGCTTCTTATCTGTGGCTTCTACCATCTAGTCGTTGCCGCATACGTTCACACTTATTTTTTTTTCGCTGGAAACCAGCAATTTTTTGCTTATTTTTTTGTGCTGTTCAACCAGCAATAAATTCAGCAAAATATTTTGCTGTATTTACAGCAATCAAGACACCAATGCGTTTTGACAGAACTATTGCTGGTTTTCAGCAGTTTTATCGCGGCTAAAATTTGACTGGTTTTTCAGCAAAATCTTAATTTTGTGTTTGCCAATAGTTTTCATTGAAAATATGGTAAAAACATGAGTTCATCAATAAGTCTTGAATAAATATGTGGGCTGCAAACTGCTGACGTACTGCTGTTGTCATCTTTAAAACGCAAATTACAAATTTATTCCTCGATTCAGCTTTTGCCTTGGCTTTCATCGTCTGTCGCAACATGGCAAATGAAATGAACGAATTAAAATATAAGTGTTTGACATATACATTGCTGGATGTTCAGCAATGTCAAAGAATTGCTGGATTTTCAGCTAACAAAGCTACTGAAGCAATTCCAGCAATTCAGTTTGCTGGACGACGATAAATAAATTTGGTGTGTTGGGTTTGCTGGAAGAATCACAATTGTGGTTAATGATAAGAAGACTGTTTTTTCGACTGTTTTTATGTTGAAAAAATCACTGCCCATCTGAATTCTATCACAGCATTCCATGACTATCTTCTTACCTGTATCTGATACCAGAAATTCGTTTTAAACCGTGGAATTGAATTTATTCTTGCTGATTAGCTAAATTATTTAGTAAAAAAAATTATCAGTCGGAAATGAAAGTCATTGACAATTGACAGTAATATTTTCCCGTGGATGAACACTTGAAACCGCACGTGACTTCATAAGACTACCTTATGATTTTGATTCATAGGGATAAACATTGAAATTCATAAGGGATATCTATGTAATTTATACTAATGATTATGATCTTCATAGTAGCCTCATGAAGCGATTATGAAAGAACTTCTGGTGTTTAATAAGGCATAGCTTATGAAATTCCATATTTTATTTCCGCCAGTGCGGTTTTCCGCGCGATATTTAGATGAAATTTCGGGAAATTAGTTTGTTCAAAAAGGCGAAAATCTCAGAACGCACATAATAAGTTTTTGTCGAAATTGAGAATTTAAAACGCAAATTTTTTCTCATTGATGCATGCCAATCGAAAGATAAGACCATAGACCGGTGGTTGTATTTTCACACAAAAGACTAATATACGTATTAACATATATATCCGCCTCGCTAGACGAAGTGGCGACAGTGGTCTGCTTTTTACTGCACCAGGCTACCGTACACCCAAACACTTGAAAAATATATCCGCTGATGGATTTCCTATCTTCAGTGTCGGAAGCCCAGTCTGCATCTACAAATCCTATTAATGCACGACTTTTTGGATTCCGCTTGAACTGCAACATCAATTTCTTTGTGCCTTGCAAGTAGCGAACGATTCGCTTTAGAGCTTGCCAATGCTCGGTAGACGGCTGTTGTTGGAACCTGCCCAGGTAACCAACGGGATAGCATATATCCGGTCGAACACTAAGCATAACGTACATTAGTGAACCGAGTAATTCCCGGTACGGTTGGTTGATATTTTCTCCTTCACGTTTTAGCACCAGGCCTTTCTCCATCGGGGTTCGCGCTGGATTACATTCGGACATTCCGAAACGGGTTATCAGCTTATCAATGCTTGCATCTTGAGATAACTGCAGCTGTCCATCTTCGTGGTTGTACTCGATCTTCATTCCTAGGAAGTGTCGTAGCTCTCCACAGTCGGACATCTCAAACATTGAGGCTAAGTCCTTGTTCAATTTAATAACTGACGCCAGATTGTGGCCTGCCACCATCAGATCGTTCATGTACATGATAAGTACAAGTTCGTCTCCATCTTCTAGCTTTTCGTACAAGCAGTTAGTAAGTCGTGTTTTGATCTTTTGAAAGCCATGTTTAGAATTGCTGCTTTAAACCGGTCGTTCCAGCTCCTTGGGGACTGTTTCAACCCGTACAGCTATCGGCAGACATGACCAGGTTGCGCTGACACGCCATCCGGGACTACCATGAAGATGGTTTCCTTCAAGCGACCGTGCAGAAATGCTGTGCACACATCCATTTGATGAAAATAGTATTGCCGATGCACACCAACTGCCATAACGGTTCGAATAGTGGCCAATCTGGCCACAGGCGCGTAGGTCTCGTCGTAATCCTGGCCTTGCTTCTGGAGGAAACCCTTTGCTACAAGGCAGGCCTTATAGCGAACCGGTTGGCCAGTTTCATTTTTCTTCAGCCGGAACACCCACTTGGATTTGAGTGGCTTAATATTTTTTGGGCAGGTCGTCAGTTCTTAGAATTTATTTTTCTCCAAAGACTCCAAATCGCTCGCAACAGCACGCATCCAGTTGTCTCTGTCATCTCGAAGGGCAATCTGACCAAACATATCAGGAACATCTAGAGACAAGGGAACACCAGAAATTGCTCCGTAATCAACGAAATAATCTAGTAGCTTACCAGGTAACGTGCGCTCCTGTTCGCTGCGCCTCACCAACGTTTGTCCTTCGGACTCGTGGTTTTCTATTTGCGAAGGGAGCGCCGGTGCTGTTCGTTCGTCCTCTTCTTCATTCACGTTGTCTAACTGGCCTCGCACTCCTGCTCTTCTTCGTCATTGGATTCATCTGCATGGTCTGTCTGCTGTCTCATCATCGTTGGCATTTCAAGTTCGATTACGGGTTCTTTATCCCCCTCTTTTCCGTAGGAATACGGGACGATTAACGGTGATTGGTTCGTTGACTCACCGTTTAATTTATACGGAAAACGAGCTTCGTCAAACTTTACGTCTCGAGCAATAATAATCTTCTGTCGGGTTCGATCCCAAAGCCGATAGCCGTTCGGCGCGTATCCTACCATGACTACTTCAAAACTTTTAGCGTCCAGTTTCTTCCGCTGTTGGCCTGGTATCCAGGCAAACGCACAGCAACCGAAAATACGCAGTTTCTCCAGATTGGGCTTCACTCCTATCCACACCTCCGCAGGGGTCGATTTCACTGGAAGAGCTGCTGTTGGACTTCGGTTGAGAAGGTAAACTCGAGTCAACGCAGCTTCGCACCACATATTTTTCGGCATTCGGGAATCTAGGAGCATTGCGCGGACTTTTTCGATGAGCGTTCGGTTGAACCGCTCTGCCACCCCGTTCTGTTGTGGGGTATATGCAACCGTAGTTTCGATTTGGATACCCTTCGTCTTGTACCACTTTTTCTGTTCGTTCGAGCCGTATTCTGTGCCTTGATCCACCGTGAGCTTTGAAATTTTCTTGTCGAATGCTGCAGTTACCATAGCTTCATATTCACGAAATTTTTCGAAAACTTGCGACTTTTTCTTTATCAGATATATCATCGAGAAATGACTATAGTCATCGATGAAAGATACGAAATAGCGTGAACCATCCCACGCAGGGGGATCGATCGGACCGCAAACGTCCGAATGAATCCTTTCCAAGACTCTAGTCGCGCGTTGACGAGTTCCATGAAAGGGCTCGCGGCATTGCTTGCCCTGCACACACGGTTCGCAGATTCCTGTCTTCTCTGATTTTGAATTTATACCGTTCACCATGCCTTGTTGCACCATTGTTGAAATTGCTTGATGGTTGAGATGGCCCAGCCTGCGATGCCACAAATCACTCGCTTCAGCTTGACATGAATTCGCATAGGAGTTTTTAACTTCAACATCTAGTTCATACAGACTTCCTTTAAGATATGCCGTTGCAACGATCGTGTCATCCTTCCGCAAAGTAGCTTGATTACCGCAGAATAGTACCGAGATTCCTGCCTTGGCTAGTTTCTTAACTGACATCAGGTTATCTCGCAGATCCGGTATAAACAAAACGTCGTTGATCTTCATGGGAATTCCTTTGTTGCTCAATCCTTCGATGACACCTTCTTTCGTGCTTCCACAGTTTGGCCATCTTCAGAAACGTTGATGAAGACAGGTCTGGACAATTTGCACAACGATGAGAACACTGCAGCGTCGTTCACCAGGTGATCGCATGATCCGGAGTCAAGCTTGAAAACTAACCATCCTTCACCGCTTCGACGTCCTCCTGTGCGACCGGCCATGAAACTTACTCCCTTTCTTCCAGTTGCCACGTTTGCTTCGTTTGGAACCTTCAGACGGCAGTCCTTCTTCATGTGCCCTTTCTTACCACATCGGTGGCACTTGCCTGCGAATTTCTTCGAATTTACTCGATCCTTATTACCAGCAAAAGCAGTAGACTTGTCGTTCGTGCCTTCTTGATGGCGATCGTGTTGCTTCACCTCTTCACCCAAAAGCCGTTGCTTCACCACATCTAGCGTCAGATCATCATCACCGAGATTTTCCAGGGCTGTTATCAGTGGGTCGTATGATTCTGGAAGCGTCCTGAACAATGTAACCATCATGACAGGCTCCTTCAGTTCCGCTCCAGCCACCCGTAGTTGTCGAATAAGATCGTCGAAACACACCAAATGATTTCGCATTGATTCACCTACCTTCATCTTTAAACGCCCAAGTTGCTTTCGGATCAGATTTTGCGTCGCTAGTGATTTCTTGGCAAACGAGTTTTTCAGAGCCTTTCACATCCGCTTCGTCGTTTGTTTTTAACGGACAATTTCGGGACAATCGTCTCCCAGGAAACTGATAATAATAGATTTCGCCTTTTTGTCTACCTCGTCGAACTTCGCTTTTTCCGCCGCCACGTATGAGGCATCTTCCGTCAGGGTATTCTCCACTCCCATAGCGTCCAGATACATTCGTACACGAAAGCTCCAGTTATGGAATCCTGGTCCCCCGTGAAATTGAGGAATTCCGTGCACCGAATCTTTACTGGTGGAGCCCATAACCTCTTGGGATACCGAATTGATAGAAGAGTCAAAATGCGTCTAGCTTCAACTGAGGTTTATTGTAATATAACTGTTTGTGAAAAATAACAAGTTCTAGTAACTAGGGACAGGGTGTAGCTAGGGTATCTTGATTGTTCAAATGTTAACTTGATTACACATTGTCGCTGTCCGGAACATCTTTTGCTGGAGAGGATAAGAGATCTAAATGTAAATGAAGGAAAAATACATACGATTTGACAGTTAGGTACCACACATGTTTTGGACAGCAGAACAAAGGGAACCGAAGCGACAATCTTTATCTGGTATTGCTTTTCTCACCGAAGAATAGACTACCGTGCAAATTTGTCGAAGTACCAAAACAAATGCTCACACGTCCAATTCAAGACAAAATTTTCAAAACGACTTATCTGCTTTTGTAACCAAAGATTCATACGACGATTTGACGAATCTGATAGCTCTCGTAAACCAACACCACCAATAGGTAGGTGAAGGTTTCCGCTACCTGTTGATGGTGTTGGTTTGCGTGGGAGAGCTCTCAGATTCGTCAAATCGTCATTTGAATCTTTGTTTACAAAAGCAGATAAGTCGTTTTGAAAATTTTGTCTTGAATTGTATAGAAATTAGCAAAAGCACAATCCAAAACATCATTCTTGCAGCTTTTCTCAGACCCCAAAAAGCTCTTTCTTGCAGCGGAGACGTCATCCATATTTATATGAAGAAACTGGTGGGAACATATTTTGGTGGGACAATATTTTTTGCATGGGAGTCGAATACGGCGCAAAATTTGCAATAACTAAAATATTGTCGCGCTCTTCTTAAACGCTCAACTCTTCGCGGTGATAACGCGCAAGCAAAGATTGCGCAGCAGCGCGCCCATAAGCTTTTACACAGGGTGTGAGTCTGTGCTGTTTAATTTAATAAGCCATCGAATGGGGTTGCCATAGTTGAATAGCCGCCGTGTGTAAAGTAAATGGGCGCGCTCCAGCGCAATTCAACGGAGGCTGATTGAGATGATCACGATCTGAGTGTTTATCTTGGGATGCATAATATTTTTTATGTAAATAAGACTTTTACCGTACAGATTTCGACGAGATTGCATTCGAACTAACGATCAATTGCCTACCCCGAAACGCTCATCGTTTATGAA
The DNA here is from genome assembly GCF_024139115.2 of Armigeres subalbatus. Classification (NCBI taxonomy): domain Eukaryota; kingdom Metazoa; phylum Arthropoda; class Insecta; order Diptera; family Culicidae; genus Armigeres; species Armigeres subalbatus. The sequence goes on from NW_026943208.1 coordinate 67,450, forward strand.
TGATCCTCAAAAGTGACAGTATGGATTGGTAGCAAAATGTCATAAACACAAAAGCATTTTAAGCGTCTTTTTGTTCGGGTGAAGGTAGTTTTTAATTTACCGGCGGAAAATAGTGAATATTTCTGCAGAAACTATCCCATTTTTGTAGTGGTTATTACAGTGAAATTAATAAAAAATGTCCAGCCTCGACGATCAATACAACACATTTATGGAGGAGCTGGAGCAAAAACCGGATATTCGTCAGCTTGGTTTTCATCACGACGATGACGATGACGATCCGATGCGGGACGTAAGAGCGATGGCGGAAGCAGACCGTCGAAACAACCGTCGGATGAAAAATCCAGTGGCCGTAGCTGGCAGCTCTCGTACAATGGACGACATGGAACCAGATGAGCGAATGGACACCAATGTTGATGCGCCCATCTCGGAGTTGAATCCGAACGATATGAACCGTAAGGTGCTGGCAATGCGAAGCGGCGAGATGGATATCACATTGGAACCGGAGAAGGCCC
>NW_026943209.1:0-48159 GCF_024139115.2 Armigeres subalbatus
TCTATTTGAAATTGGCCAGATCGGACTATGGGATCGAGAGTTATGGCCAAAATACAAATTCATACGAAAACATCGCGTAAAAAATGTCTCTCATTTTTCGGGCACTTATCCTCAACCGATTTGCTCGCAACAAGTTGCATTCGACGCAGAATCCTGTCCCATTGTTTCCTTTTTGAAATTAGCCAGATCGAATTATGGGATCGAAAGTTATGGTCAAAATACAAATTCATACGAAAAAATCGCGTATGAAAGTCACTCATTTTTCGGGCACTTATCCTCAACCGATTTGCTCGCAACAAGTTGCATTGAACGCAAAATCCTGTCCCATTGTTTCCTATTTGAAATTGGAAAGATCGAACTATGGGATCGAAAGTTATGGCCGAAATATACACAAATTCATACGAAAAATCGCGTAAAAATGTCACTCATTTTTCGGGCACTTATCCATAATCGATTTGCTCGCAACAAGTTGCATTCCACGCAGAATCCTGTCCCATTGTTTCCTATTTGGAAATTGGGCAGATCGGACTATGGGATCCAAAAAGTTATGGCCAAAATACCAAATTCATACAAAAAATCGCGTAAAAAGTGTCACTCATTTTTCGGGCACTTATCCTCAACCGATTTGCTCACAACAAGTTGCATTTGACGTAGAATCCTGTCCCGTTGTTTTCAATTGAAAATTGGCCATATCGGACTATGGGATCGAAAATTATACCATTTTTGCCTTTCTCGTATACTAAGTATACGTAAAGGCTATATGATCGCTTCAAAAACAAACTTTTTATAGAAGGCCCGGAGACCCATAGTAGTGTTATATACCGATCGACCTTCAGCCTGACGAATTGAGGTGATGTCTGTGTGTATGTGTGTGTGTGTGTGTGTGTATGTGTGTGTGTATGTGTGTGTGTCTGTGCGCACCAACCCAAAAAAAAAATGACACTCATATTTTAGGTACTTATCCTTAACCGATTTACTCGCAACAAGTTGCATTCGACGCAGGATACTCTACCATTGTTTCCTATTGAAAATTGGTCAGATCGGACTATGGGATCGGAAGTTATGGCCAAAATAATTTCTTTTATAGAAAAATTGATTAAAAATGTCACTCATTTTTCCAGGCATTTATCCTTAACCGATTTACATTTCGCAACAAGTTGTATTCGACGCAGAATGATGTCTCATTGTTTCCTATTGAAAATTGGCCAGATCGGACTATGGGATCGGAAGTTAAGGCCAAAAATATTTCTTTTACGAAATAATCGCGTGAAAAGTGTCACTCATTTTCGGGCAACTTATCCTTAACAGATTTACTCAGCAATGCAAGTTGCATTCGACGCAGAAAAGTGTCTCATTGTTTCCTATTGAAAATTGGCCAGACCGGACTATGGGATCGGAAGTTATGGCCAAAAATACTTTTTGCTTTTCTCAGTATACTAAGTATACGGTAAAGGCTATATGATCGCTCCAAAAACAAACTTTTTATAGAAGGCCCGGAGACCCATAGTGTTAAATACTAATCGACTCAGTTCGATGAATCGAGGTGATGTGTGTGTGTGTGTGTGTGTGTGTGTGTGTGTGTTTTTTTTTTTACAAGGGTTAAAGGCCATCAAAAATCTGCGCGACAGACACCTCGAGCATCCACACTATGCTCGAAGGCGAACAGGGATGGGCTCCTCCCGACCTGCTAAAAATGTGCCTCCCGGATAAACCGGGTCCCTTATCCTCCTTGCCTCGATCCCCCCGGGACCACTGGATGCTGCGACTACTAGCTTAGGCTAGTTCGCCGACTGGCTTGCTGAGATCCACTGCTACGTTGTCTCGATCCCTCGGCGGTCGTGCCGCAAACTTCCTCACTCGAATCCTCCTGACTTCCCCCGGCGTCGAGGGTGGTCCACCAGTTCCGGTGAAGGAAACTTCCGCACTGATGGTGCCCCGACTACCGGCGGCTATCGCAGGGGACGCTTTCGCGCATTGCGCCGACTTCGTCTTCGGGTTGCAGAGGTGGTCCGACAGTTCCGGTGGTGGATAACGTCCGCACTGGCGGTGCCCCTACATACCCGAAGCACTTCCTTCTTCTTTCTTCTTTCTTCAGCAAGGTTGACTGATCGAGTGCCGAAGTCGGTCCGACGATTTCGGTTGGCAGAAAACTTCCGGTTCACCGGCGCCCTGACGACCCGAGTCCAACACTGCTCACTATGCTGGATTTTCCTCCCGAGCCGACGCTTGGTTTGCTGGTCCCTTCTCCATCTACGCTGCAGCTCTGACAATATTTGCCTCACGACTCTGCTTACCACATTCCACGTGAATCTTCATCGTGACACATTCAGCTCTGCGGCGACATGATGTCCACGCTTGGGGCAGGCATTCCTCTACGTGCTTCCGCAAACCTCGGACAATCGAGATAACACGTGCTCTGGAGTCTCCTCTCTACGTTGATACACGCGGGGCAGAATGGCGATGACGCATGGCCACATCGGTGCAGATATTGGCGGAAACAACCGTGTCCGGATAGGGAACTGAGTGAGGGTGAAAGTTCACCTCCATGCTCCCTGTTCACCCACGTCGACACATTGGGGATGAGCCGGTGGGTCCACCTTCCATTGTCTGTGGCATTGTCCCACTCCTGCTGCCACTTCACCATTGAGTCCAGTACTCATCGTCTCCTCACATTTCTGGTACCTCCGTTGGTAGCACCTCGATATCCCCTCTCGCTAAGGTTATGCAGATTTTGGAATCATCCTGCGATAACGCAAACTGCCTCTGACGAAATTGTTCGGTACGCACTTCGCCACTCGAATGGCCATTAAGGACGAAAACACGCTATTCAACTTCCTGGCGATTACGTTTCGTCTTGAGCGCCAGCCCTCCCCAGGCTGGAACGCCGCACCTAAGTATTGAGGATGATACGGTCGCCAGAAGACGCCTACAGCTACGCCTCTCGGTCCGCCAACGTTCGGCATGATCCAGTGTAGCAAGCGCACTGACCATCTTTGCCGCCTTCTTCGCAGGAATAGTCGACATGGGTGTTGAAATTCAAACGGTCGTCGATCATCACCTTGTAGATGTTCTCAAAGCCCGCACGGACGGTATGTCGTGCCTCTCCGACGATAATCTGCATTCGCTGTATGATTCGGCAGTTGCTGACCAGCATCACTTCCGTTTTGTGGTGAAGTAAGCTGCAGCTTGACTCCATTCACCCAGGTTTCAACTACGTCGGTCGCCTCACCCACTAGCATTTCTACCTCTTCCAGCGACTCTCGCGTTATCGTTTAGACGACATCATCCGCGAATTCGAAGATCTTCACGCCTTTGGGCAACTTCAGCTTTAGCACCCCGTTGTACATAACGTTTCACAGCGTTGGGCCTAGTATGGAACACCCGTGGTAACCCTAATCGACTTCTGCCACGAATTAGTTTCGTAAACCAGAATCCGGTTTTCAGCGAAGTAGCTCTTTAAGGATTCTACACAAATAGGCCAGGAACCCGCATTCCATGCAGCGCTACGGCGATGGCCTCCCCAGCTGGCACTGTTAGAACGCGTTTTTGACGTCAATTGTTACTACGGCGCAGAACCGATTACCGCACCTCTTTTTCTTGGATGCTTTCTGCAACTTCAACGATCGCCCTTAATTGTATCCACCGTCGATCTGCCTTTTCGGAATCCAAACTGCTTCTCCGGACAAGCCGATCTCACCCTCCGTGAACTGCGTCCAGCCTGTTAAGGATAATCCTTTCCAGAAGCTTCCCCAGTGTATCCAGCAGGCATATGGGCCTATACGAAGCTGGACTCCCCAACGGTTTTCTCCTGGTTTCGCAGCAGTAACACCAGTTTCTGGAATCTTCCACTTATTCGGAAAGTAACCATCTGCTAGGCATTTCCTGCAGCACCATCCTGAACAAATCTGGAAACGCCAGTATCGCAGTTTTTAAAGCCACGTTTGGAATTCCATCCGGACCCGGAGCTTTTCTTCTTCTTCCGACCTTTCGCCACTGATGACAGCTCGTCGTTGGAGACTCTGCATACCTGCAGTGGTGACACGGTCTTCATCTTCGTACGGTGCAGGCGGCCACATCGTAGAATCATGTTGCGGGAAAAGACCGTCCACGATGATCTTCAGCTTGTCCGGACACATCTCCGTTGGCGTCGCTGGACTCCTTGATTTTCGTTATTGCCACCCGATAAGAGCATTGCCCGCAGGATCAGCGTCAGCTTTCTTGCACAACTGCTTCTGAAGCAGTTGGACTTGCTGGACTTTTGGATCTCCCTGTTGAAAGCCGCTCTAGCTTCCCGGAAAACTATCTTACGTTCTTCTCTTACCGTTTCAGACCTTGCCCTCTGAAAACGTCTCCTGGCCCTGAGACAGGCAGCACGAAGATTGGCAAGAGATTCGTTCCACCAGTAATTTGGGCGTCGGCTGTCTAATGGCTCCAGTTTTCTTGGCATCGACGCATCGCAAGCCCTCGCTAACGTTTCCGTCAGTTCATCTGCTTCCAGATTTATTGCGCCGCTGTCAACTCGAAGTGCTTCGATGAAAAGCTCCTTGTCAAAGTCCTTCGTTTTCCATCTTCGCCCGGTAGTCCTTATCCCTCTCCGCGTCGTCGGTAGCCGTGTTCCAACACTATACCGGATAGCTTGGTGATCACTATGAGTGTAGTCCTCACAAACTCTCCAGTTCATGTTTCTCACCAGCGACGGGCTGCAAAACGTCACGTCAATGATGGACTCCCTGCTGTCTCTGCGAAATGTACTAACGGTACCTTCGTTGCACAGTCTGACTTCCAGCTTTGCAAGCGCCTCCAGCAAACTGTAACCTCTGGCGTTGGTCAGCCTGCTCCCCATTCCACTGCCCAAGTATTGAAGTCGCCTCCGATGATTGAAGGGTTTAAGGCCGATCAGCTTCTCCATGAGTGCATCCAGCATCCTGTTATACTGCTCTAAAGTCTACCGTGGGGGTGCGAAGATCCCGGTGATTTTGGTGACAACAAAACCTTCGTTAGAGCTGTCTACCACCTCTTGGATAGGGAATCTGCCCATCACTTGGATAGCCGCAATCCCCGTAGCATCCGCCACCCAGTTGCCGTTGTCAGAAAGGGATCCGGTACGGCTCAGCAATAATTGCCACGTCGCACATTGCTTCTGTTGTCGACTGCCACAACAGCTGCTGTGCGGTGTCACGCAATGATTGAGATTCAACTGGATGATCTCCATTAATCTCGGCCCGCCATCGCCTTCTTGTATGCAGGGCATTGGAAGCCACCCGTCGTATGGTCGTTTCCGTCCTCCGGTTTGCAGAGCAGGCATCGCGGTTGCTTCGAACAGTCCCTAACAACGTGTCGCTTCTTCGCCACATTTTCTACATAGACCGGATCTATCCGGACCTTTGCAGTTTCGCGCCTGGTGTCCAAACGCCATGCATTTGAAGCATCTCTCCATCTCTTTGGTGACCCGCGGAGTGAGTCTCAACGGGCACACCGACCATCCGACTTTCACCTTGCCCACCTCCACCATTTTGTTGGCAGCAACTGCTGGTAATCGTATCGCTGCTACTTGTGTACCACCGTACGCTTTCCTAAGCCGGATCGTCATCTGCACCTCTCTCAGCATACATTGTGAGACAAGAGCCTCCCTCAGTTCGTCTTCCGACGTAATCTCGTCCAGGTCTCTGCACTCGACTACTGCTTCCTGTGTAAGAGCTCTTACGTTTGCTTCACTGCCCACTGTGTGTGTGTATGTGTGTGTGTGTGTGCGCAAAACTACTCAAAAAATGTCACTCATTTTCAGGAAACTTATCCTCAATCGATTTGCTCACAACAAGTTGCATTCAACGCAGAATCCTGTCCCGTTGTTTCCTATTTGAAATTGATGGGACTATGGGATCAGAAGTTATGGCCAAAATACAAATTCATACGAAAAAATCGCGTAAAAAATGTCACTCATTTTTCGGGAACTTATCCTCAACCGATTTGCTCGTAACAAGTTGCATTCGACGCAAAATCCTGTCCCATTGTTTCCTATTTGAAATTGGTCAAATCGGACTATGGGATCAGAAGTTAAGGCCAAAATACTTTTTTTTACGAAATAATCGCGTGAAAAAGTGTCACTCATTTTTCGGGCACTTATCCTCAATCGATTTGCTCACAACAAGTTGCATTCGACGTAGAATCCTGTTGTTTCCTATTGAAAATTGGCCATATCGGACTATGGGATCGAAAATTATACCATTTTTGCCTTTCTCGTACAACAAAGTTGTACCAGAAGGCTATAATTTCACTCCAAAAGCCAAATTTTGATAGAAGGCCTCGAGACCCATAGTGTTATATACCAATCGACTCAGCTCGAAAAACTGAGCACATGTCTGACTGTGTGTGTGTGTGTGTGTGTGTGTGTGTGTGTGTGTGTGTGTAGCCCTGGGAATTTTTTATTGTTAAACACGTTTCATATAGAAGGACTTGACCGATTCGATTGCAACTAGTTTCATTCGACGGAGAAACTTTCCTAGTTGAACACTATTGTTTTTGTTTGCTAATATCTCATGCGGTTTGAATAATATTTCTATTTTTCTTTTATCAAATACGCTGTGTACATGCACATTTTAAATCATTAATCAATTTAGCCGTGACGCAATCCATTACTCTCATAGTTGAGTTATTTTTAAGCAGCGTGATATAATCGCATCAAAGCTATTAACCGCCTAAATGTAGGCAATGTACGTTGCATTTACCATACTAATTCGAATTCAACACATTGAATCGAGAAAGGCATAATCACCACTGGGGGATAAATTTGGGTTTTTTATGAAAAAATCGCTAAAAAAATGTCACTCATTTTTCAGGCACTTTTTCTCAACCGATTTGCTCGCATTTGCATTCGACGCAGAATGTCTCATATTTTCTTATTGAAAATTAGCCAGATCGGACTATGGGCTTAGATGTTATGGTCAAATTACTATTTATTGTGAAAAGAGTTCAAAAAGTCTAGCTCACTTTCTTAGCACTTATACTTCATCTATTCCCCAAGCAACACAATTTCAACAAATCTGGTTGCAGTAACCATATTGTGACTGAATCCGGTCATATATAAGTTACTGTGATTGATGTGCAATATGTGTGCTTCTCAGGTCGCTCGCAACAGATTGCATTCGATGCAGAATCTTGTCCCATTGTTTCCTATAGAAACTTGGCCGGATCGTACAATTGGGTCAAAAGTTATGGCGAAAATACTAATTTTAAAACTACAAAATAAAATGCCATTTTTGCTCTTATGCTAATCCGATTTGTTTGCAAACAAATTGCGTTTGGCGAAATTTGTTTATGCATATAAACAAATATGAAAAATAAGACCAATCCACATATTGGATTTTAGATTTTTCCAAACCTTTTGAACGAACGAGAAAGGCACCATCACCGCTAGGTGGATGATTCTGGGTTTTTATCCTAAAACACGCATTCTAACTAAACACCAGGCAGGAAACAAAAGAGTTTTATGATGATCCTTATAAAATCGCCAAAAAAATAAATTGAACAAGATTTGTGGATCTTGTGAGGATTATAAAAATATTTTTTTATTGAAGTCTCCGTTGTGAGTACGAATGTTGCTTAAGTTTTGTCCTTTGACTTTCACCAAATTTCAATGCTTTGTAGACTTTGCTGTCTTTGTAACAAAGATTCTTTAGTTTTAAAATTTTATATCTTTCTGTACCAGAATTATATTGCGAGAGCAAAAAGCTTCATAGTAATTTGATTTGATGTTTTGCGGCATACCTTGCGATTAACTCGAAAATTTTCGAAAGAATGGTCGTTCAAAATTTCATTGACCGGATTTGTGTACATGTGCTCATTTTGATGTAGTTGCTTCAGTCTTTTGAAGCGGATGGTAGTCTAATAGAACAGAAATATTTATATCTTAATGATGTATACCCACCTTTATAGTATATACTGTGGTATTCAATGTATCTACGAAACTGAGGAATACAGATTTGGGTCGATCTGAACGAGCGAATCAGTTTTAGAATAGACTGCCTAGAGTAAAGAAGTGTCTTCATCTCTAATATACCGAACCTCCTAAACTTCCAAACTGATACTTAATAGTGGCGACGAGACAAAGGCATTTTACCATTGTTCGCGTGTGAAGCTCAGTTTCGTCATTGTACTAAGTACAAGTGGTCATCACATTGTCTTTAATTGAATTAGCAGCCATACTACGAGTGCAGTATCCATAGGCCGAGAAACAATAGAAGCTGCTGCTGAAGCACGTGCTACGTGGCTATCGTTCGTTTCGCGCCAACAGATTGATTGGATCAAGGCTAATACTGCGGAGTGCGGATAGCAAAAAAAAAAGTTGAGCAGTGTAAGCTTAAAAGTTAACTTTTCAATATAAATTATTAAAAAAAACGAACAGTGGGTAATGTCTGTGACATAACCTCTAAGTGGACGTAGGACTTGACTTGTCCATGCCTTTAAGATACTTAATATGTCCAAATTTCTCACATCAACTATTTTGGATAAATAATCGGCGTTGCATACCATTCCTTGGCAAAATCTTTTCATCAAACCGACACAGAAATCAAATCTACCTCGAACAAGAATCATCCAAAAAAATTCAGGAAGTATCTGTCCGGTCAGGAAATATTAGCCTCGACTGTGGCAACCTTCCCACTGAAGGACTGCCTGAAATAAACCACAAGTTGGCTCAGCAGGGATGTAGACTGTATCTCAGCCCTTCCACTGAAGAGCCTTCTAATCCGTGCGATAGCGACTGAAGAAGAACATTATTTTTAACTCTTATAGCCATGAAAAAGGCTGTTTGCTTCGGCTAAGTGCAAAAAGTAAGAAAACGATCTTTTCAAATAATCGCGAATTTCTAGTGATGGTATAAAAAAGACCGAATGCTCTGCGAGCGAATGCACTTTTCTTTTATACCTTATTTTGAATCTTCTCTGCTTCCAAATTGGTGGGCCAATCAGCTAGTGTCTTGTATCCCGCTTCTTTGTCAGCCAAAGCGTCATCATCATCAACGCGTTCGAGAAGGGCTTCTTCTTTTTTACGCTTGTTGCTCGCTGCTAGCGTCTATTTCCTAACGGGACTTTTCTCTAGATACAGGCCAATAAGCCGGGCAAGCGAGCTTAGAATTGCAGTAGGGTGTTTTTGACGTAGGACTTACGTCTCTCTTTACTATACCGGGTGTCATTTCAAAATTTCTAAATCGGCCGCGTTACGCTGTGTTGAAAGATTTCAAACGTTAATAGCTTTTACCCTAGTGAACAGATTTCTGCAGTAGACCCCTCAATCGACAGCTTTCAAGTATGCCTTTCATATTAATGCTTGATAATATCCGAAAACTTGTTTCAATAGGCCTAAAACTGTTTTCAAAGCAAAACATTGAATTCACGAAAACCTATAAATATGGGTACCGCATCATTCTTGCATCATTCCATTGCCACGTTCTGATTGGTGCAGACGTCAACGAATGAGCTCACGCTAGGTCTGCTAAGAAGGCATAAAATAGCGCAGCGCGAATTTTTCCTCTCAATCTGACCGAAACAGGCAAAGCAATAACAGCATCGCATCGTCGGAATTTCAGAAAGGTTGCATCATCGTCTCAGCCACGCATTCGCAAACCTAAAGCCTTTTTAAGAGCAAGGCAGAATCGTCAGCATTCTCAGGTCAGCATCATCGGCATTTTCAGCCCGGCATTGTCGAGAAGCCAACAGTAAGCGCGGCACGGCGGTGTGTGACGATAGAGTGTCGACGACAACATTACTGATCAAGCTTTCTCGGCCGATGGCAGCAGCGGTTAAGCGTTTGGTATTCCTGCAGACATCGATTCATAATGTTTTAAACAATCATAAACTCCCAGTTGAACCAGCTCAAGAGGAAATTTACATCTAACATTAAGAATGGATCTTTTCAGAACCACTAATATACCTACTAAAGAGTTTTTCGCAATAGAATCATTTTGAAAATGTAGTACAATCAACTAATTAGAGAGCGTTTGCGTGACAATTTTATTAATATTCGCGTTCCTGGCGATATATTGTTACAAAATTCTGTCTTCCTCGCTCACGACAAAAGAAAATGCGTTTCTTATTCTGAGATTTCAACGAAAATTTTTGAAATTTCTCCATTAGAATTCCAAAAATTGTCAATGTTTTGAGTCTAAATATTTCAATTTAAAATTTGATTTATTTGTCGATGTGAATAGGTAAATAGCTACTGAATTTTGTGTAACTTTTAAACGTTGGTAAAAGCTTTTGAATATTCTTGGTTAACGTGATTTTTGTGTTTCAGCAAATATACTCCATTACCACTATTACCACTCTAGCTAATTTGAAGAGTTAACGCAGTAGCGTCGCGGTATCTAAAAGACAAGCAATGTAGTGAAGAGACATTGCGAGGGTGCCTAAACGTATAATTCAATGTGCAGCATAACATGTCGAAATAATGTGCTAGAAATCATCACATGATCCCATTTTGGAATCGTAGTTTAAAATGAAATGTTGAAAAATGTAATTAAAATTTTCAAAAATTGTAAAATTAGTGTAATATTTGCAATTATCGCACCCTGGCAATCATTTTTAGGCGTTAGTCATCTTTGGTAACCCAGGATGGTGTGAATGTGCTGTCTGTTGCCCAATATATGGGGATTCTCGAAGTGGACCATGTTGGTAATATACTATACTATATACTATATATGTGACAAATCATTTTTGCTTGGTTGGTCAACGTAAAGGTAGAACCAACAAATGTTTTGCGATGTATTCATCAAAGAGGTGGAACATCGGCTTAAGTTGCAATGCTATAATGAAGAAATCATTCGCTTTATTGATCAATGTAAAGGTGTAGCCATCAGCTGATTTACATTGGTATTATTTATCGAAAAGGCGGAGCTTCGGCGGATTTCCTATGCTATAGTTCATTTTTTTTGGCAATTATGGCATTGAAAATACTTCGATTGTTCCATATATAATTATTTTGATAGTGAACTCTTTCATTCATTAGTTATTATTTAGAAAATAATAATTTTGAAATGTTTTGTCACTTTAATTGCCCACGACTAGCAGTGAGCAAACGATGTTCAATGGTCTTATTCATCAAAGGGGCGGAGCTTCGGCTAAAGTTCTGATATAATGATAAAATCATGGCTCACGCGAGTTTAGTTCCTGCTCAAATTTTATCTTGAGCGGTCGGTAGAGAACCAACATCCAGCGACAGGTCTGACAATAGTCATCGTCGCAGCAAGAAAACCGCAGTAGCGACGAGATTTATTGTCTGCTACTCGACGCATCGTCAATGACGCGCACAACGTTAGCTTTCGTCGTGCAACCAAATCGTCATGACGACAGCGAAGAACGAAGACTTCATACCATTATTCTTCAAGCGGCAGCTGCCTGCGAAGATTTTTATTATTTCTTTGGGAAAATGAATTTGAAGTAACGTGTGAAGATGTTATAAATGCTATCGAAACATTTATGTTACCAAAGTTCGTACTATTTCTTTATTTTAGACGTCATTATGTTTTAACTACTCCGTCTATAATGACGTGCAATCGATTATGTGAAGAAGTGACGACAGGAATCGTCATAACTTTTGGTTGCGCGACTATCTTCGTGGTAGGCATGCGACATGAAGAAACCGAATAGGTGTCGCGTCGGGCAATGTTATGACGAAGACTATATTTTTTCGTTTTTTCATACGACGAGAATGACTATTGTCAGCCCGGACAGGGATGAGGATATTGCCGTCTCTAGAAATCAAAGAATTATCTTTTTACATACTTTCATCAATGACAAAAAAAACAACATTAGATGAAAAATCGATTGATAGCTTTCCATTTTGATATTTTTCCTCTAGATTGGTAACGAAACGTGTAACAATGCTTATGAATAATGCTGAGCAAAATATGTATTTTTACATGCATGGTCAAGCCAAGTCCTACGTCCAATTCCGGTTATGTCAAAGACATTACCCACTGTTAGTTTTTTCTGAGACAACATTGTTAGTAGTAGAAGGAAGGAAACACCCCGACCTGGGATTTCAGGTGATAAGATTTAGAATTCATAACATGGGACGATCATTCAGTCACGTTCGCTTTATGTGCGGTCAGTATCAAACAATGTTTTTCTACATATTTTTTTATCAATGCCAAAAAATCCAACATTTGATGAAAAATCGATTGATAGTTTATTAATGTTTGAGCTGTTATCGGTGTTTTTTTATCCAAATAAGATTATGTGAGAGATTTGGACATCTTATGAATCTTTAAAGGCATGGTCAAGCGAAGTCCTTCGTCCACTTCGCGGTTAAATCAGAAAAATTATCCACTGTTAGTTTTGACGCTATTTATGAAAATCATGCATAAAATTTTATCTCTAGAATATTGGATTTGGCACCCAAGTACAATTTCTTTCCCGAAGGGTATTGAAAGCATTGATATTGATCTCTATTATTGGCTCTCTGAAGAACCGTTTGTTTTTTGGACATACATGCTGCATCATGTGGCTTTTCTTCAGCCTGTCTCGGCTCAGCACTGATGCCGGCCGGTCTCGGCTCGACTCTACTGCTGCTGCAATGCTCAGCATTGCTGCTTTGTCGGGTCTGTAGGGTGGACTGCTGACGTACTGGCTAGGCTTCGGCTGATGATGGTCGCTTCGATGGCGTCGAGCCGAAAAAGCGGGCGGTGCAGACTTCATTCCCTGCTAAAAGGTGTGAGTGCTGTTCAATCGATGATGCGGTTGCTTCGCTTGTCCCGGTCAGAATGAAAGGAAAAAATCGCGTTGCGCTATTTTATGGCTTCTCGGCAGACCCAGCGGCTGCTCATTCGCTGGTGTCTGCACCAATCAGAAGGTGGTAATGGAATGATGCAAGAATTATGCGGTACCCACATTTATAGGTTCCTTTGATCTCAATGTTTTTCATTGAAAACAGTTTCATGCCTATTGAAACAAGTTTTTCGGGTCTTATCAAGCATGGACATAGAAGGCATACTTGAAATCTGTCGATTGAGGGGCTTACCGCAGAAATTCGTCCACTGAGACGAACGCTATTAACGTTTAAAATCTTTCAACACAGCGTAACGCGGTCGATTTGAATATTTTGAAATGACACCCGGTATAGTAAAGAGAGACGTAAGTCCTACGTCAAAATAACGTCAATACTAACTAGTACTAATGCGATGTTAACAGACATACATTTATACAACCTTACATAACACCATTTTGGAAAATGTGTGATATATAGGTATATCCAGGCATTGCAATATCATCTGAGCACAGGATATTATCTTTGCCTGTGCAAAGATATTATCCCCAATCAAAGAGCACTCTGGAAAGATATTATCATTTGAGCATTTGTTGATGATCCTGATAGCCAGCGCGGTTCGTGGTTTGTTCACGTTGCGAGGGCGTTGCTACAACAAAAGAAGTGAACAATGTTTCTCCATGGCGAACGTTGCACTTTGTTTACTGAGCAGATAGATAACTAAGATCGATATCCCAGCATATCATCAGTATCATTGCTCAGAAGATCGAATGATGGGATAAGTTGCAATGCCTGGATATTCAATAGAGAGCGAGTGTAAAGAGCAAAGTGATCAACCTAAACCAAAAATTTTGATTTAGCTGTTGAAATAAAATTGCTAGTTTCTATTATTAACGGTTTCTTTTCTAATTCATCTAGGTACTGAAATCAAATTCAGGAGTATTGTTGGTGGTCCGTAAATCATCACGTTTAACTTCCAATCCAATCCAAGTGCTAACACCATTGAACCATCTCTGCCAGAAGGTAGATTGTCCGGCTGTTTGCGTCGAAGGTCGGCAGCTTCTTCAACTCCGGTAAGCTCATTCCACTTTTTTCCTTTATTGGCCCTACCGTTGTAGAGAAATCAGATTGAAATCAATTTGGCACAATCCAATGTTTCTTTAACAATAGAGCCATTTCGTAAAGGTAATTCCTTCGCTGATTGGATTGAACAAAAGATATTTTAGTTACTAGATAAAGATTGTCGCTGTCGTCGCTGTCCGGAACATCTTTTGCTGGCGAGGATAGGGGAGCTAAATGTCAAAGAAGGAAAATCCATACGATTTGACAGGTATGTACCACACATGTTTCGGACAGCAGAACAAAGGGAACCGAAGCGACAATCTTTATCTAGTAACTAATTGATTGAACGCCTAGGATATTTTTTTGTGGTAAACAATGTGGCAGAAGATATGAAAAAAGCACATCTTATTACAATGAGTGGCCCAACCGTATTCTCCGAACTCAAACTTTTGTTTCCCAATGGTGGATTAAACCATGCGTCTTTTGAAGAATTAGTGAATAGATTGAAGTCGAGATTTGATAAAACAGAAACAGATTTAATTCAACGATATAAATTTAAGAATCGTTTTCAGCAGCCTGATGAATCGATTGAAGATTTTATTCTATCTATCAAATTGCACTGAATTTTGCAATTTTGCCGACTTCAAAAATTCAGCCAGAGACAGAATAGTAGCGGGGGTAAGGGATTTACTAATCCAACAACGTTTATTCAATGAAGAAAATTTAACTTTAGCGTCAGCTGAAAAAATTTGTACAACGTGGGAAATGGCTGGGACTAATGCACGAAGACTACAAGATGGTGTAAATTTAGCTCAAATTGCTCCGATAAGATCTCCTAACGTCTCCGCTCTAGAAAAGCTGGCGGCAGTTTATCGCTATAATAATTCTGGACAATCTGGTTCAAATAGAGGACTCGTGAAAAGTAAGTTGGGTTTTAATAGATCTTTTCGTGGAGCACAAACAGGAAGAGGTTTTTTGGGCAGAAATGAACAAAGGCATATCAGGAGTTACAATAGTGTGAAGCCTATGGAGTGGAAGAGGAACATTAGTCGGCCTCATGCAGATCTAGTGTGTGATTTCTGCGGTGTGAGAGGTCACATTAAACGAAAATGTTTTAGGCTGAAGAATATGAAGCGTGATGCAGTTAATTTTACGGGGACAGTTGACAAAGACGATTACCAGCAATCTAATCAGGATCTTTGCGAACGGATGCAGTGTATGAGGACGGATGACGACGATAATGACAATTCAGGTGAATTACAGTGTATGATGATGTCTTGTGTTAACAAACTTACTGACGCCTGTTTTGTACAGGTTGAAATTGACGGGAAATTATTTGAAATGGAGATTGATAGTGGGTCATCCGTTACTGTAATGAGTGAAGATCAATATTATGCAAATTTCAGGATACCTTTGAAGACTAGTGCTAAAAAGTTAATTGTTGTGAATGGTTCAAATCTAAGTGTTGATGGAGAAGTAGAGGTCATTGTCAAACTAAGGTAGGGACGTTCCGATACTTCAAAATATCGATATTTGATTCGATACGATACTCGAATCAAAGTATCGATATCACCGATACATTGTAATGAAAATATCGATATATCACAAAATCATATGATATTTCAAAAATGAAAATATTTAGAATACATGTGTTGTAGTCAGAGCATGAAATATTCACTTTCATGAAGCATATTCGTTCCGACTATTGACAATCGTGTTTTGATTATTCAAAACATAGAATGACTTACTCAGTTTACTTCTTCATAGATTCATTCAATTGATTACCACTAAATATGGTACTGCCCGCGAAAAAAATATAATTAGCCTGAGATTTGCTGCTAAAAATGCCCCTCAATTGAACGTCAGGATATGATCTATGCGTGTATTTATTTAAATCATCAAACATGTTTTCAGTTTAACGATAATTTGATAATTTGTGAAATTCAAATTAATACTCACTGACCTATATTCATTCCGAAAATTGACTGTGCAGAGTTGAATATGAATATGTTTAGAAGTGAAGTGACAAAGAAGGCCGATGGGCTTCATACAAAATATTCGAATATTGAAAGCTCTGGTTGTAGTTATTCAAATACCTACTATCGTATTACCTCTTTACAATAATTATTAGAAATGACTGTTTTTCTAGAGTCTGCTTCTAGAGTGTGCCAGTCGAAAAATCATCGGCGGCGGCGGCGTTCGTCGTAGTTTTAACCGGTAGCGTCGGCATTTTCAGCATGACACTGACCTCGCTATTTTTCGTTCGATTGATAAAATCAACTGAAGTTTCGAGAAATTTGCTTTTTATTGTCTTTAGTAGTGAGACTTTTAGCCCTATGCTATCTCGTCTTGCAGGAGAAATTAGCCGAAATTCCACTGAAATTCAGTTCTATCTTCAGAAGCTTTTTAAAGTTTAAATTTATTTGTTAAGAAAATACAGAATTTTCACTAGAAAATGCATTGACATTTCTCAACAAAAAAAATGTAATTCTATTAAACTTTCACGAGAAATTATCGGCAGGAAATTTTCTTCGACTTTCACGGGCATTCTTCAAAATTTATACAAAAAAATCCACCAGAAAAAAAAATCACAATTTTCATCAAAAAACCCACCCAAAAACCCATCATAATGAAATGAGTGGAAAACCAATGGGCTTGTTTCTCATTTTTGAGAATGATTCTTGTGTGGCAGTGAAATTGCACTTTGTGTTAAATATGAAAAATCGATATCTAATTCATTTGAAAGCATCAAAGTAAGCTTGATATGAACAATAGCGGAGAGCCACCAAAATATCAAACAAAGCAATCGTGGTACTTCACCAGCAATCAAAGACATGTGGTCAACCATCACGGACTGGAGTGACAGTTTTTCAGCAGACTTTCACTTGCCTATCAGCATAAGAATCTACACAAATCCAATCAGCATCCGAGAAGGTTTCTTCTCAGCATCCAAGAATAATTCTCACTGGAATCTCTAAAGAATCATCGAAGAATTTAAACCGAAATCCAGTAGATTCCTGGATTCCTTTCGGTATCGTTGAGGGATACCCTTGGGAATCTGAGGGGGATACCCTTTATTAGCTTCGGAATGCCTCCCTACTCGTTCGAAGATTTGTTCTGGAATTCCTTGATAAGTTGTTTTAGAACACTTCGACGATTTGCTTCTACATCACTGGAACATTTCCTACGAAATCTCTGAATCATTCCCATTGGAACTCCTGTAACATACCCGTCGGAATGCCTGGAGGAATGTTGCATTTTTTTCATTTGAAATAGATTGAATATTTATTAAATATGCAAACATATCCAATGCCTACACCCAACCAGAGGATGTCAGATTTTAATCAAGTTCTGCATTATTAAAATGCAGATATTGTATACGAACTAGGAATATACAAGAATAATTCCCTGCTCACCACGAAAAAGTTCTATGATATTATGTCATTCAAGACCATTTTAGATTATTTTTACAAGGCCTTGAAAATGTGGAACTGGAATTTTACACGACTAAAAAATTAGTGAATGTAGCAAAAGAAAATGGTAATGGCCAGCATGTAAATCTTACACCAGATCTCATGAGTGAGATTCCAGTTCGATACCACTATGTTATTTCTGCTGCTTGGCAGAAGGGAGATCGAAGTTCAACATGTCCTATAATTTGATAAATATAGATAGGCAGGGCCGGATTTAGGGGGGGGGGGGGGGGGGCCGGGGCCCCCGGCCCCACAAATCTTATGTACCAAATCTTATGTACCCTCTTAACTTTTTTGTGTGGTCCTTTATTATGTTGAAGCTGTACGAATACAAGGTCAGTAACTTGGACCAGTTCAAGCCGTAATTCTCAAAGTCCGGAACGAAATGCTTGTACATTTTGAGGCTCCCACAAGCTGTCGGCCCCGGGGCTCCCTTCCGGCTATATTCGGCCCTGTGGATAAGCATCAGCTCGTCCAGTACTTGCTCCTTGCGACTGAAAAATGAAAACAGAATCTTGCATTCATGCGTTATCTTGCTTTGAGTTACAGCTATCGCTACTGTAAATAGTCATTTGGTTAAATATTTGATGATATAATGGTACAGTAAATATAAAATATTGTTTTGGGCGTCTGTATAAAATATGATACAATATTATGTTAATTTAAATATGAGCCTCAGTTGATAACGTCAGCTTAGCGGGTTGCGTCACTTATAAAATTGAGATTTTTTTTGTGTTCATGATATTGCTTTGGAGAATTTGACAGAAGTATTCACAAGTGTGTTGGGTGTAATTCGTCACGGAGTAAATATGTTAAATTGTATATCCTATTCTGCAATGTTATATATTTAACAAAAAATGTATTTAGATCTAACCTGGATTTGAACCTAGACTTGTTTCGAGCATCCTCATAGCGCACCCATGCGCTAGCCACCGAATGCAATTAAGGCTACAACAGAAAGCACGTGCTGGAGAAAAGAGAATATGGATGAGTGTTACTACTGAGGTAGTTGGATCACCTACCAAACATTACCATGAAAATAACTTAATGCGGCGGTAAAATGTTCGAGAACTTTTGAAAAGAAGTTCAAAATAGAGAAAAATATGGAGGAGCTATAGCACCCCCCCCCCCCTTAGGTATCGGGGCAACTCACGCCAATATATACAGGGTGTTCGATAAGTTCGAATACAAATGTTTGATCATTGTGTTTGTAAGCCCAATGTACATATTCTGTATTAGTATTGGTGTCAGTGTTAGCGGTATTTATACGCTATAGGATGTGTGTGGTGTTGACATTCTGTCACTTGTTGTTTGTTCATTACGTGCGTTGAAACTGGATTGGGCATCATAAATAGCCATTTTTGAATTTCAAAATCATTGCGGCGTACTACAAAACTGAGGTTTTGGAGACGATTGATGCCCCCTGTGGCCCGGTGCTTAGACGGAGATGAGCCTTACGTATTCCAATAGGACGATAACCCTTTATACACGGAAATTGATATTTTAGCCTAATATGGGGAAATTTCATTGACTTTTTGGACAAAACTTTACGACCTCACAGTTTTCCGGATTTGAACCCTATTAACTTTTTTGTGTGGTCCTTTATTATGTTGAAGCTGTACGAATACAAGGTCAGTAACTTGGACCAGTTCAAGCCGTAATTCTCAAAGTCCGGAACGAAATGCCCATGCAGACCGTGCGTGCCGCTTGCGATAGGTTTTAGAAACGTTTGAAGCTCGTGAAGAAGTACAAAATAGAGATCATTCCAAAAGAAATGTTACAAACGTTCCTTATAAACAATACTTTCAGTGAAATGCAACCGGGAAAAGA
Organism: Armigeres subalbatus; assembly: GCF_024139115.2. Classification (NCBI taxonomy): domain Eukaryota; kingdom Metazoa; phylum Arthropoda; class Insecta; order Diptera; family Culicidae; genus Armigeres; species Armigeres subalbatus. The sequence goes on from NW_026943209.1 coordinate 19,125, forward strand.
AATAATTTAATTTCAATTTTTAAACATTTTTTGAAAGTGTATTCGAACTTATTGAACACCCTGTATATATATATATATATATATAATTCAATTCGCATAAGGATTCAAGAACCAGTGGCATGACAGATGTTGCACAACGACGCGTCAATGCAAAGTGTCGAGTTGCCAAAACACAATTATTTGTGATTGCAGTGCATACCTCCTACTACCGCACTACCGAGAAAAACCCTCTAAACCATTAAAAAAAAGGAATTTCAGATCCATTTTGATTTTTTTTTCTCTGTCACAAAATACAATGCAATTTTTATTTTTGTATTACTTATCTCTGATTCAATATATTGATATCTAAAGCAAAAATATCGATATGACCGGTATATTGAAAGCAAAATATTGATACAAAAATATCGGATATCGAAACAAAAATATCGATATTCCGATATATCGGAAGTATCGGAACGTCCCTAAACTAAGGGATAAATTGGCCAAATTGCAGTTATTGGTGTTGAAAGGCAACTATGCTTTTGTGCCATTGTTGGGAAGAACTTGGTTAAATATTTTCTTTCCAAATTGAAAACAATATTTTAATGGTTCAAATAATATCAATTGCATGGTTGATCTTCAAGGCGGTGACTTAGCGGCACAAGTTAAGAGGAAATTTACAAAAGATTTTGCGAAAGATTTTTCGACACCTGTAAAGAATTTTGAGGCTGATTTGGTCATGAAGGAGGGTTCTCCTATTTTCAAAAAAGCATACGATGTCCCATATAGATTGAGGGAAAAAGTTTTAGAATATTTTACTAAATTGGAAGAGCAGAAAGTTATCACCCCTATTAAAACTAGTGAATGGGCTTCACCAGTGGTAATAGTTAGAAAAAAATGCAGATATTCGTCTTGTAATTGATTGTAAGGCATCGATAAATAAAATGAATGTCCCAAATACGTATCCTCTACCAGTACCCCAAGACATTTTTGCTAAATTGGCGGGATGCCGGGTATTTTGTGCACTGGATTTAGAGGGGGCGTACACACAGTTGGCATTGACTGATAGATCGAAGAAATTTATGGTGATTAATACCATTAAGGGTCTATATATATATATATATATATATATATATATATATATATATATATATATATATATATATATATATATATTGTGGAATGGATGCGTAACGGTACAGATTATGAGAAAGTATTGAGGAAGCTAATTGGTTTTTTTGCATGATTTGGATTGCCCGACGTGTTGGTATCTGACGGAGGCGCACCATTCAATTCATTTGTAGACATTAAAGTGTTTAAAAGCCCTCCTTATAATCCGTCAAGCAACGGACAGGCGGAAAGGTCCGTAAAACAGTTAAGGAAGTTTTTAAGAAATTCTTATTAGAACTGGAAATTTCAGAATTGAATTTAGAGGACCTTATCAATTATAGGGGGCAGCAGGGACTATGTCCAAGGGCTTGACGATCCCTCCCCAGGCCATCTGCGAGTTGTGGCGCCTGCCTAGGATGTGGTGGGGTTTGACAGTGGTCCCTGTTAAACCTCTATAAAAAGCTGCATGTATCCGCAAGTAGGCTCCGCCAAAGCGACCGTGTGCCGCTCAAAGCACACAAGCCCAAGTCCTGGTGTTAGGTGGGACGCTAAATAGCCCTGACACGACGGCCCTCCGACGAGACAGGAGGTTTGCGCAGGCCCAATAAGCCGCCTTTAAAAACAACTATTACGAACGACATAGAAGATAATACGACTCGATACAATCGGCAACGACCTAGGCGACGAATAAAGGATCACGATTGGAAGCTTGGAACATGGAACTGCAAGTCGCTAGGCTTCGCAGGTTGCGACAGGATAATCTACGATGAATTACATCCCCGCAACTTCGATGTCGTAGCGCTGCAGGAAATCTGCTGGACAGAACAGAAAGTGTGGAAAAGCGGGCATCGAGCAGCTACCTTCTCCAAAGCTGTGGCACCACCAACGAGCTGGGAACCGGCTTCATAGTGCTGGGAAAGCTACGCCAACGCGTGATTGGGTGGCAGCCAATCAACGCAAGGATGTGCAAGCTGAGGATAAAAGGCCGTTTCTTCAACTATAGCATCATCAACGTGCACTGCCCACACGAAGGGAGATCCGACGACGAGAAAGAAGCGTTCTATGCGCAGCTGGAGCAGACATACGATGGATGCCCACTGCGGGACGTCAAAATCGTCATCGGTGACATGAACGCTCAGGTAGGAAGGGAGGAAATGTGTAGACCGGTCATCGGACCGGATGGTCTCCATACCGTATCGAACGACAACGGCCAACGATGCATAAACTTTGCAGCCTCCCGCGGAATGGTAGTCCGAAGCACTTTCTTCCACCGCAAGAATATCCATGAGGCCACATGGAAATCACCTAATCAAGTAACGGAAAACCAAATCGACCACGTTCTAATCGACGGTAAATTCTTCTCCGACATCACGAACGTTCGCACTTACCGCAATGCGAATATTGAATCCGACCACTACCTCGTCGCAGTATGTCTGCGCTCAAAACTCTCGACGGTGATCAACACGCGTCGGAGTCGTCCGCCGCGGCTTAACATTGGGCGGCTACAAGACGGTAGACTAGCCCAAGACTACGCGCAGCAGCTGGAAGTGGCACTCCCAACGGAAGAGCAGCTAGGCGCAGCATCTCTTGAAGATGGCTGGAGAGATATTCGATCCGCCATTGGAAGCACCGCAACCGCTGCACTAGGCACGGTGGCTCCGGATCAGAGAAACGACTGGTATGACGGCGAATGTGAGCAGTTAGTTGAGGAGAAGAATGCAGCATGGGCGAGATTGCTGCAACACCGCACGAGGGCGAACGAGGCACGATACAAACGGGCGCGGAACAGACAAAACTCGATTTTCCGGAGGAAAAAGCGCCAGCAGGAAGATCGAGACCGTGAAGAGACGGAGGAACTGTACCGCGCTAATAACGCACGAAAGTTCTATGAGAAGTTGAACCGTTCACGTAAGGGCCACGTGCCACAGCCCGATATGTGTAAGGACATAAACGGGAACCTTCTTACGAACGAGCGTGAGGTGATCCAAAGGTGGCGGCAGCACTACGAAGAGCACCTGAATGGCGATATGGCAGACAACGGTGGCGGTATGGTAATGAACATAGGAGCACGCGCGCAGGACATGCGACTTCCGGCTCCGAATCTCCAGGAAATCCAGGAGGAGATCGGCCGGCTGAAAAACAACAAAGCCCCTGGAGTTGACCAACTACCAGGAGAGCTGTTTAAACACGGTGGTGAAGCACTTGCTAGAACGCTGCATTGGGAAATTACCAAGATTTGAGAGGAGGAGGTTCTGCTTCAGGAGTGGATGGAAGGTGTCGTATGTTCCATCTAAAAAAGGGCGATAAGCTAGATTGTAGCAACTACCGCGCAATCACATTGCTGAACGCCGCCTACAAGGTACTCTCCCAAATTTTATGCCGTCGACTAACACCAATTGCAAGAGAGTTCGTGGGGCAGTACCAGGCGGGATTTATGGGTGAACGCTCTACCACAGACCAGGTGTTCGCCATACGTCAGGTATTGCAGAAATGCCGCGAATACAACGTGCCCACACATCATCTATTTATCGACTTCAAAGCCGCATATGATACAATCGATCGGGACCAGCTATGGCAGCTAATGCACGAAAACGGATTTCCGGATAAACTGACACGGTTGATCAAGGCGACGATGGATCGGGTGATGTGCGTAGTTCGAGTTTCAGGGGCATTCTCGAGTCCCATCGAAACGCATAGAGGGTTACGGCAAGGTGATGGTCTCTCGTGTCTGCTATTCAACATCGCTTTGGAGGGAGTAATACGAAGGGCAGGGATTGACACGAGTGGTACGATTTTCACGAAGTCCGTCCAGTTATTTGGTTTCGCCGACGACATTGATATCATGGCACGTAACTTTGAGAGGATGGAGGAAGCCTACATCAGACTGAAAAGCGAAGCTAAACGGATTGGACTAGTCATCAACACGTCGAAGACGAAGTACATGATAGGAAGAGGCTCAAGAGAGGTCAATGTAAGCCACCCACCACGAGTTTCTATCGGTGGTGACGAAATCGAGGTGGTTGAAGAATTCGTGTACTTGGGCTCACTGGTGACCGCCGATAACGATACCAGCAGAGAAATTCGGAGACGCATAGTGGCTGGAAATCGTACGTACTTTGGACTCCGCAAGACGCTCCGATCGAATAGAGTTCGCCGCCGTACCAAACTGACTATCTACAAAACGCTTATAAGACCGGTAGTTCTCTACGGACACGAGACCTGGACGATGCTCGTGGAGGACCAACGCGCACTGGGAGTTTTCGAAAGGAAAGTGCTGCGTACCATCTATGGTGGGGTGCAGATGGCGGACGGTACGTGGAGGAGGCGAATGAACCACGAGTTGCATCAGCTGCTGGGAGAACCATCCATCGTTCACACCGCGAAAATCGGAAGACTGCGGTGGGCCGGGCACGTAGCCAGAATGTCGGACAGTAATCCGGTGAAATGGTTCTCGACAACGATCCGACGGGAACAAGAAGGCGAGGTGCACAGCGGGCAAGGTGGATCGATCTGGTGGAGGACGACTTGCGGACCCTCCGCAGACTGCGTGGTTGGCGAAGTGCAGCCATGGACCGAGCTGAATGGAGAAGTCTTTTATGTGCACCACAGTCCACTCCAGCCTTAGTCTGATGATAAATAAATAAAATCAATTATAGGAACTACAACTTGACAGATGATGGAAAATTTCCATCAGCAAAGATATTCTCGTACAAACCAAAGACCTTAATTGATCTATTACACCCTAAAAGTAATTATAAAAATCAGCTCTCTTTATTACCCGACAATGACGAATCAAATTTAAGGGACGGTACTTTGTCAAATTCCAAAGTTGATCCTTTTGACAAACTGATGGCCGGAGATGAGTTATGGTATAAAAACCATAACCCGCACCATCAAGTTAGATGGCTAAAGGCAGTTTTTATAAGAAAATTTTCTATGAACACCTTCCAGGTACAGCTTGGAAGCGCGGTCACTATGGCTCACAGGAGCCAACTGAGGATTGCGAAAGACTCTGAGACGAACGACAGACCCAACGTAACAATTTCTACACGACGACAATTGCAAACGATAACGAGGCAAAGGCCGGGAATCGAAAACGAATCGAATGGGTCGGGGGAACGCGATGGCCAGGAGTTTGAAGAAATGGTGGTGGACTTGGGAGCTTCGCCGTTGCCAGTTAGACGGAACAGAAAGCGAAAGCAAGTTACAAGCGACCGGAGCGATTTGAATTTGAGACGTTCCAAACGTCTACGCAAATCGACTAGACAGGAAGAATTTTGGTACCCTAGGCCATTGGACAAGGACAAGTAATGTTTAAATAAGTGAACTATTATGGTGATTAATGTCACCTTCGAATTATAAGATGTTTGATGTTTTCTATTATTTTGAGTTTTATGCTTCGAGCATAATATTAAGTATAGATTCTAAATAAAAAAATGAAATGAATGAAGTTTAACTTGAAAGAAGTTCTCTACTTTCCAAAGGGGAACACCTTTATAGTATATATTGTGGTATTCAATGTATCTACGAAACTGAGGAATATAGATTTGGGTCGATCTGAACAAGCGAATCAGTTTTAGATCAGACTGCCTAGAGTAAAGAAGTGTCTTCATCTCTAATATACCGAACCTCCTAAACTTCCAAACTGATACTTAATACTTAATACAATTATGCTTTTATGTTTCTGCGACCAGGATACCAGTCAAACGAATGCAGAAAAAAATTATTATTTTAAGCTAGCAACGGAATTAGAAGCCGCACCGATTTTAGCTAAAAAATCGAGAAAATGTTTCCGGGGGTCCAACTTAAATATTCCGATGCTTTGGTGAACAAATGGTCATAGATGTGATATAATTCAACGCGCAAAAAATATTTTTTTAGAATTCATAATCAAAATTAAGAAATATGTAAATGAAATAAAAATTGACTAAGTTGGAATAACTTTCAAAATTTTCAGGGGGGGGCACAAGTAGGTCTGGGGGGGAGGCAGCCCCCCCGGTCTTCCTTATTTACGCCAATGAACGCGAAGTAAAAAAAATCTACCTCGCGTAGCAGAAATTTGTTCAGCCAGGTGTACAATCGACCTTGTTGATGTTGAACGCGAAGTGATAAAACTTATGTCTGCATCAAAAAACATCATATTGAAGAATCTTATTAAACGAAGCACATTGATCTTGCGTTGGATTGATTTGAAACACAGTTTTCATCTTCTTGTTTTCAAAATATCTTCGTTTACAATAAATATTTAGTCGCTTACCGGGGCTTCACATTAATTACTTTCACTACTAACCAAAAATTCCTTTCCCGTAGCGCTCACGGAGATGCAGAACATTCCTCGTTCTTTTATAACAGGGATTGTCAAACTAATTTTCATCTCCTAATCCTAAATTGACTGTAAGGACGTGACCAGCATCGTTTATGGACATGAATTGGAAACTCCGAAGCATATATACAATAAGAATAACTTTTTTGGAGCCCAAGAATATTATTCAATTGGTGGCGAACGGAAGTGTTTTCGATTTTCATCTGTCGTATTTCCGATTCCCATTAAAAACTAAATGAAAAATTCTTCCAAATTGATGGATGGAATACTAATTGTAGTGATCCTTTGTAAAATTTAGTGATTATTATTGTGTTAATGAAGTTTGTGTGAAGTGATGAGGGGATTCTCCATCAAGAATTCATGAATCAACTCAATAAATCGCTGGCTTCAACTCTCGCTGTTTTATTTATCGAGGAGGTAGTGAAGGACGCTTTCTCAAGCCAACAAATGTGATGTCGTGACAGAAATTTCAATTCAAAACTGACGATCCAAAGAAGCTGAAGTATAAAACGGACCCAAGAATTTGGTGAGCAAGTTCCAGTTGTTTTCATTAACCCTCTAAGACCCAAATGTTCGTATTTACTCCAAACCACTTTTTTCTTTTAATAGTTTTTTATCCTCGGACATATTTTTTTGAATCTGCTTATAATTTCCGAATTTCCGTCTTTTTGAAAGTCGTATGTAATTTTTAAATTTTCTTGTAATAAATTCGAGACCTAAGAAAGTATCATGTATAACCATATAGATCTCCATTACATTTAGTTGTGGATGAATTCTAAGCTTATAATTATTTACTTTCCAAAGCGATTGGAATTTAAACACCACACTAATTTTCAACATTTTTTTATTACTTGGATTCTCCAATTTAGCTTTAAATAACTTTGAATCACGCATCTAAGTCTATATTATTGAACAAAATCAAAATGAGTCATGAATTATGGTTATTTGAAAACTTAATAAATAAATACGATACCCCATCTTGGTCTCGGTCTTGGGAATTAGAGGGTTAATTATATTTTTAATTTGATGTTTTATACCTCTTGTATATTGAAAACTAAATACGTACAGGGCATCGTTTGCTACTATTGCCGCGGATATTGTGGGAGTCCCAGGTATCCGGTTCACGCTCTAGTTGGCAACGGTGGCTCTTCTCGACCTTCTACTCCCTGAGTAGTCAGTACGAATAAGGGCGTCCTTGTGATGTTTTGCTGTACCTGTTATGGATAGCTAGTGCATCCTCATCCCCTACACTCTCTGAAGACACCCTTGTTGCTTCAGCAGTGATTCCTTTTTACAGCACTAGTGTTCATAACAAAAAGGGCACCATTACGGAGCATGAGATATGATCAAATTATTCGTAGTACTACTTGATCAACACCCCCGGCTGGGTGAGGGATAGAGGATGACCCACACACACACACACCCAAGAATATTATTCAATTAGTGAGCTGTGCATATTTACTGTTTCTCAGCCAATCAAGAAATTCAATCTGAAACACATATCTTTGTGCATTTTAGAAAGGTGCACAGGATTCTTCTAAGCCCTCATGTTCTAATTTTGGCTCAATACTATAAAAACATAATTACATTATTCTTAAGTGAACTAAGGTTTTAAACGAAATTTGAATCCGTATATGAAAAATCCCAAAATTTCTATATTTTTTTATCCTTGCTTATATTAAACTGATATAAAATTGATCATATTCGGGAGCACACGCTACACGATGAAATCCTTTGAAACAGCACAAATTCTGGGGTATTGCCTTATCGTCAATGGTATATGCGGCGAAAATGCGGTGAATTATGACAGACTGCCTCTTCTGTTATTATAACTCTATTGGGCGCAAAACAGTTATTTGACTTCGAAAAAGTGAAATCAGAATTGCGTACATAATATAAAACCAATTTAATAAAAATTCCGCGGAAAAAAAATTAAATTTCGTTTCGTTTCGAAAAATTTCGAATTAAATGAACCTTGATTTCGTATCGTTTCGAAGTCTCGAAAGTAAATCTATATTTCGTTTCGTTTCGATCCGAATCAACATAGACATTTTAAATTTCGTTTCGTTTCGTTAGGAAAAAGTGTGTTATCGCATACCCTTAACTCGGTGTTCTGTTGGTGTGTGGTGCTGGTGCTGAGGTGTATCCCACGGCGTTGGCTTAACATATCCTGTCTGGACAGATATAGGGGACAAGATCACTGGCGTGCTGCCGACATCCCCGTTGCTTTACACGCCATTGATACTACACTAACGCGTCGTGGATTTTGAGGATTAATAAAAGGCCAATTTCAAAGAAAGGGAAATTCATTATTTTAAGCGGAAAGGTATTCAAGAGCCAAATCAGGTGGAGAGGTGTTTCATACTCTTTGATTAATGATTTAGCAAGTTATAGAACGTATATGAAGACAACCAATGAATGTATCTGAAAGATTTATTGTGGGTGCTGGAATGACTCATTGGCAGCCTCCTTAAGAGTTCCAGGAGGATTTAACAAAAATCAGTTGAAGTTTGTGAACAGATTTCACACCCACAACAATCACCTGTGCAGCATTTTTCAGATCACCTCAAGGATCTTTTTCGATTTCTTCAGGACTGTTTGCTAGTTGAAAGGTATCCTGAAATAAAAATCGAAAAATACTAACCCTGAGGTTACCCGCAACCTCCGTTTCCCGAAAACGGCGACCGTCTCTGCTTTCAAGCTGTCCCTAGCTCAATCACCTGCGGGATTTTATATCCCTAAAGTCATGCACCCAATATTTTAAAAGATTGGAATGAAAAATATAGACATATGGCATGTTTTGGACAGATTCCAAGCACAAAACAGATAGACATCATAGAACAAACAGCAAAATTCAAAGTGAACTCTTTGTGTATCAACAATTGACGAACGGCCCTCCCGTGTATCCAAGGCGATAGAGAGAAACAGAAAAGCATGCGCTGCTGCTCTGTCTTATGCTCGTTGTTGAGTAAAGCTTGACTTCCACCGCTAGGTTTGCTAGCGTTTCAAAATCAGGGAAGGACCACATTCTACGGCAAAGATGCCTATATGTTATGTGTTCCAAGGCTACTTGACCAGTACCATAAAATCTGTACACATCAAACGTGAAATACAAACAACCACAGTTTATTATGGCTAGCGTAAAAAGCTGGATAGTACCTAATAACCTGAAGGTCGTGAATTCAGTCGCGTGTTGTACACCGTCGAGAGTTTTGAGCGCAGGCATACTGCAACGAGGTAGTGGTCGGCTTCAATATTCGCATAAGTGCGGTAAGTACGGACGATCGTGATGTCGGAGAAGAATTTGATAGTTATTAAAGTTATTAAAGTTGTTAGTTATTTAAGGGTGGTTAATAAGCCGTTCCCTATCTTGCAAATTTCAAAATTCTATGGTTTCGCAGTTGGAAAATGTTCATATCAATGAAAAATGAAACCCTAATATGATGCTCATTACTAAACCAAACGTGTCATCATACATGACATTTTTTTGTTAATAATTGTTTTGACATAATATGATTAGCATTTATTACGGCTTTTGTAAAAAAAATGTTCTGAAAATGCAGGAAAAATGTACTTTCTCTGGATTGCCAACAAAATTTCGTAGAGGTACCTTTTGTTTGTTGCTTAGCTTCTTCTGAAAATCTACTGTGTTTAGTAGCAAGTAATAGAAATCGATTTCTTTTAGCTCATATGTCTATTAGGTATAATCTTGCATAAGCTTAATAGGTTGCTCTGCGAAATTATTCACTACCTTGAGATTGTTTATAATTTCTTGATAAATTTGATATTCAAGATTTGTGCTCCACTCCACTGCTTTCTCCAAAGAAAGCTCAGTGTCAAACAAAGACAGGTAGATGAGTTCCTCACGTATGTGGCACAAGTAAGTTTCAAACTTTTTTTAGCAGCTCCAGCAGCTTCTGGGTGATGAGACTCAAATTTCATAATATCAGCAATAAGTCTTAGGATACTGCGAGGAGCAGATGAGCTGAACGGTGCAGGAAACCATGTGTCATCACAAACTCCTACTATTAACGCACACGTGACCACCAGCCGAAACCCCATCTTGAATAACTTTAAAAAATATTTTAAAAGTTTGGTTTACTTACGATATTCGGAGATCGTTTTGTAAATTGCTGATGAAATTTTTTGATAAAGAATATTATTTAATTTTTTATAGAATAGTATTGTGTAAAGTACTTGTGCGGTCATATGCTTATGGGGTACTACTGATTTTGTAAGATCAATTTTAAAAGCACATCGTTATTTAATGTTAAAAGTAGTGATCTGAAAATAAAATGGAAGTTCTCTAATTTTTTTTTTAACAACCAGTACAGCGCTTCACACCAAAAATCAAAGCATAGCCCAACCGACGATATTTCACCAACAGTTCCATCCTTCTTTTACGTGGAAAGGGTCAATTAAGGTTTCCGTTTACAAAAATCCAACGTGTCACGGCATGAATAAACATTTCGCATCCGCAGCCGATGAATTTCCATACCAACATCGTGCGCGCCCGGGAAATGGAAAACTCAAACAAAAACGTGAATGCGTACGTTGAGTTTCGCTTCCATTGTCCCCGCCACGCTAAAACCAAATGGTAGATATGTAGTTGGCCCGGAGTAGAATCGAGCCTACACTGGTAGGCACTGGGACCGACCATCGCATAGCATCGTTCATCGTGCCACGGAGACACCCTATTTGCGCAGGAGGCGTGCAAAAAATGGAAATGACACTACCCTTCGCCGTACCCGAATAAAAATCGACGTTCTTATACAAGGCTTCGCTTCCAACACTAATTGGGAAATTGACTGTTTGCAGACGTTCATAAGAGCAACTTGTCCAACTCTTCACAGATACGCCATTTAGAAAAACACGATAAAGACATTACACGATGAATCATCTTAAAATCGTTGCAGTCAACTTTTATTCGGGGTTCTCGGTCCAACCAAACTCAGTGGGCTTTGGTTCCTGGGTACCCCAGTACTGGACCGCTGTCAGTACGGCGGAGATGAGTTTGAACGATTTGAATATTTATGACGTGACCTCGTCGCTAATTAAGGTTTTATTAATTTATGGAAAAATAAATATTGTCCCAACGAAACGTGAGTGCGTTCTTTTTTGTTCGTTTTTCCATTTACCATCTGAGTTTGGGTTTGGCGGTTGGGGGCTATTTTTCCATCCTAAAAAAAACACGTTTGGGCTTTTATTCACCCACTGGAAACTGTTGCAACGAATGCAATCTATTTATTTTATTTCGCACTAAAATTGAAAAATAAATCACAATGAGAGAAGCAATTCACCACCCGCTAATTGAATTAAAACATAAGATGGTGCAATCAAGCAATCAAGCCGATTTAGAAAGGAACGAAATAAATTTAGTCGATGCAAATGCCCCGCTGTTTCGCCCTTCCTGTGTCTTCCGTTGTCACTCCGGCATAAAAAAAATATCGCCCGCCTGTGCGTGTGATTTGATTGCACCATCCAATCCATTATTGTCACCGATCCATCTTCCCGGGTGCCCGCCGGTGATGTCCTCCTGGTGAAATTAAATGTAAATTTAAAAGCGAATTTTATTGCCTGGTGTGGCTGTCGCCCTTTCTGGGTAGGTTAGGTGCGTATTTATTGTGCATTATTTTTAAAAACAAAAAGTGGAATTGAACCAGCAGCATTTACTTTGATTACACGCTGAGTGCTTTTGTTTTCGATGGATTACGCACTATTGAGAGGGAACATTTTATCCGTGAGGTAGACGTTCACATCTTTGATGATCAAACTTGGATAAGTTAGAATATAGACGAAATGATGGTTTAAATAAAACTATTGCGAGCTTGTGAGTGGTAATGTTCTGCTGGAGGTGACTTGGCTTGATTCCAGTATCATTGTATCATTGTGTTTTTAATTAGTCTTTGATTTTTAAAAGAAAATTTTGTTGAGGTTGTTAAGATTCTGTAGAGATTCTGTTAAATACACTCAACCAGCAAATGGCAGATTTTAATACAGTTCAGTTAGAACCTTTCAAAATTTTTTTTTTGAATGTCCCTGTGGGGGATGTTATGCCATTGATAAGAAGAACATCTTCCCGGAGTAATTGCCGGAGGAACTACCGGAGGAACTTCCGGAGGAATTCCCGGAGGAACTTCCGGAGGAATTCCCGGAGGAACTACCAGAGGAATTCCCGGAGGGACTTCCGAAGGAATTCCCGGAGGAACTTCCGGAAGAATTCCCGGAGGAACTTTCGGAGCAATTCTCGGAGGAACTTCCGGAGGAATTCCCGGAGAAACTTCTGGAGGAATTCCCGGAGGAACTTCCGGAGGAATTCCCGGAGGAATTCCCGAAGGAGTTTCGGGCACAAGAAGGCGAGGTGCGCAGCGGGCAAGGTGGATCGATCAGGTAAAAGATGACTTGCGGACCCTCCGTAGACTGCGTGGTTGGCGACGTGTAGCCATGGACCGAGCCGAATGGAGAAGACTCTTATATACCGCACAGGCCACTTCGGCCTTAGTCTGAATAAATAAATAATAGATTGGTCAGATAGTTTCATAGATCTCCGTCATTGAGATAGATGATTGCGGGAGTTAAAATAATGAGCTTGAATTGATCAAGGATAAAAATGTATGCACTTTGTTTTCGAGACAGGTTTCAGATGAGTAAGTAATTGAAAGAGTATACTTAACCAGCTCAGCTTAGCTCAGACTGACATTACATGTCATGGTTGCTGTTCCATGGTTCATCAGAACTGGTTAAAATTACATTACAATTAGGAAAGGATGTGTGTAATTGCACGCAAAAAAAAACGTTCCAGAATTCGTGAACCAGCAAAAATACACCGTGATTTAAATCATGGATTCGGGTACACCAGTCACGTTTTCCAGAACGTTCCAGTAAACGTGACTGTGTTCCCGAATCCGTGGCTGTTGTTCACGAAAAAATACACCGTGAACTTGTTAGTTCACGAAACAAACAGAAAACTGATGAAAACGTGCAGAAGGGGTCGCATGTAGTTTGGAACAACTGATCATGAACGTTTTTAATGATGTTCGGGACGACTACACATTTAATCACTTCGGTCTTAAGAAAAGATAACTTAGCGTATTGCTCGGAATGACCAAGCAAAAAAAAAAACGATTTGACCAAATCCAAAATTCAAAAAAAAATTAAAAAAACCATGTCAACGCTTACTCCTATTTAAAAAAATGTATATAAGATAAAGGATCGTAATCGAACGAAAAGAAAACATGAACCTTGTAGAGAATAGTTTTTCTAATTAAACTGAACTAAACATCGCTGACTTAGGATTATGCATAATGTGATAATTATCGGCATATTAGTGTTCTGATTCAACACACGCTAAGTTGCATATCGTGTTTATAAGCAACAATCTTTAGAAATTTTAAACGATGTAGTGTGAAATGCTTTGATTCCAATGGAAACAGAGAGCATAGTGATGGCCTATTGAACATTGATTAATTCCAATAGAATTGGTAGTTTTGACAGAATTTTGGTATTAAATAGAAGTGAAAACGGAACGCAGATTATCACATTGCCAGAGTCCGAGAAGTAATACGGTAATACTGTTACATATGCGAGACATTTGGGATATTGTTCAATACGAATGAGAAATCCAGGTTAGTACAAGGATATTATCGGAAGTTAGTATACCTGAACGCATGCACTGTTTTCTTAGTTGAGATTACATTTCTTATTAGGCCTTTTCCGGTTGGCACCTTAGTATTCTTTAAACACTTCCACAGACAATAACTAAAAGGTTTCTAAGGCGAGTTACCATTTTTGCATTCGTGTTTCATGAAGCTAACAAGATGAATCTTGTGCCCAGGGAAGTAAAAAAAAATCACCCAGAAGATTTCCTAGACCGAACCGAGGGACGCCTTCTTTGTAGCAGCAGCATAGATCAAACCGGTACGCTAAGGATGGCCCCAGTATGCATGCACTACATCAGCGGTTCTCAACCTGGGGTACATGTACCCCTGGGGGTACCTTCGTTGGCCCTAGGGGGTACCTCGGACAAAAATGCGTAATGGCGGACGTATTACAATTCCAATCAAAACTCGTTGTTACCGTTTTGATAATTGTGTATTTTTATTTCAAAAATTTATATTGTAGAGTAGAGTGGGGCAAGAGTGCGCGTGGGGTAAGAGTACGTTTTCGATTTTTTGAAGTAATAAAAAAAGATAAACTAGCAGCACTGCATCAGTTTGACAGGTATTCTGGCCAACTATTATCATGTGTAATTGTAAACGATTTGAATAAACAACAAGGGAGATATGGAGTTAGATAACTTTTTGGTCATTTTGCTAAAAATAATTGGATTTCCGCAACTTGTATTTCATTACCATATATACTAGAGTGGGGCGCAGTTGTATGGAAAAACTCAAACTTCGTCCGATCAAGTGAGATCAAGGTTTTTCTGAATAGTTTTGGGACCCCAATCAACTGTGCAAAATATGGGCTCGATTGGTTGCGACCTCGCATGCCGCATCGCGTTTTAAATTTACATGGAAATTAGTATGGGAAAACGTACTTTTTTACATTTTTGCTATTAGCAGCTTCAATTTATCATCAATCACGTGACTCAATACGTTAGCATATAGTCTGGAAGATGCCGAAAGACTTTGCCGAAGAAGGTACATAGCTGGAAGGTCTACAAAAAATGTTATCACGTTTTGAAAATTGATTGTTCAAACCATATGCAAGAAATCAATGTTTCTGCCAGCACTACCAGACGACCTATGGGTATCAAAGGGCAAAACCCATATTCCTTCTTGTCGGATTTTTTTCCTTGTGAAATGATTGCGGATAGCTCCCATAGGCAATAAAGCCCTATAAGATCAATTATTTTGAAATAACACTCAGTTAAATTATTGGTCTACGTAGTTCGGCAGTGCTGGCAGAATAAACGATTTTTTGCATATGGTTTGAACACTCAATCTTTGAAGCGTTATAACTTTTTTCGTGGACGTTCCAGCAACGTGCCTTCTTCAGCAAAGTTTTTCGGCATCCTTTGGGTTATACTTTAACGCAATGAGCCACTTGGTTTACGATGAACTGAAACCTCTAGTAGTAGAAATGCAAAAATATACGTTTTCCCATACTAATTTCCATACAAACTTCAAACGCGATGCGGAAAGCAAGGAAGCAACCAATCGGTCCCAAACTCTGCACAGTTGTTCAGGACCCAGAATGGCTTCGAAAAACCATTGATTTGAAAAAATTACCATGACGCCCCACTCTAATATATACGTTCAATCAGGTGAACATTATACCATTTCGATAACCTTTTGTATAGAGTACTTTATGGTACAGAACACCAATCCGGTTTGTTTTCCAAGAAGTCAAAACCATTACTTGAATAATTTTTGGGACTCTGGGGTAAAAGTACGCAGGAACCAGTGGGGCAAGAGTACGCATATGAATCTTCAAGTTATGATGTCAAACCCGTATCTCCGGCCGAAATAAGACTTCTTCCAAAGCGTAAAGATTCACAACTAAGAAAAAAGGGACAGAATTCGAAATTATCACAAGTTTTTAGGATAAGTTGAAGTAATTCGGTGTTAGGAAGGACTTAGCGAAAAAAGCACTGAAGCGAAATAATGAAATTGTACTAGGACTTGTTGTACACCTAAACATAGTACGAAAACATAATTTCATCTAAATGATAATTTCAGTCAATCAAAAGAAACATTCATAAATTACGCAACGTTTAGCTGGGAGGGGTTGCGAGATGTGTGACGATCCATATAATTTTTAGAGGATTCATACAAATAGTATAAGATAGGGGGGGGGAGGAGTGATGAAATAGCCAAATTTTACGTTATGTGATTGATGGACTTTCTTTAAGGAAAATGCCTTTGTATACGCCACGCGAAACCTGATATATATTTTTACCTCTGTAGTTCTTTGTATATATAAAAAAACAATGGTTTTTCGTATCAAAGTGCACATTTTTAGGACCCCCTCCCCCTTTAAGAGTTACGTAATCTTTAAACTTTCCCTAATATATGCTCATTAAACATCAATTAAATGTTATTAACTCTTATTTGTGTTAATATATACTTACAGCACATGATTGGATAAATGCGTACTCTTACTCCACCCAATGCGCACTTTTACCCCACCGGTGGGGTAAGAGTGCGTTTTTCACTTGTCTTGCAATAAGGGTTCTACTAAAACGAATCTCAATAATTTCAATACTTTTTCCACTGGGTAACATAAAGGAAGAGTATATGAATCATCGACACTGATTTGATATGCAGAAGCTTGCTTCATAAGGGCCACATGATCGATTGAAAACTAAGTGCGTACTCTTGCCCCACTCTACTCTACATAATATGCAGTGCGATCAATAAATTTCAATTGGATTCTGCCTTCCACAACCAGCACAATGTATGAAAGGCTGCGGAACAAAATATCGAAAGTGCAAAACGTCTTTTTTTCACTAGTGCTCAGTTGCTTCGTTGCAAGAGGATTAGAAGCACCCTTCTACGCATCTCATAAGCCTTTTTCCAAGCAGCTCGAAGGTCTCCTTTCAAGAGGCTCGTAAACCTCCTTTTAAGAGGCTCGGAAGCCTCCTTTTAAGAGGCTCGGTAGCCTTCTTTCATGATCTTTTCGAGAGGTTCGGAAGCTTATTTTCAAGAGGCTCGGAAGGCTTTTTTTAAAAGGCTTGGAAGCCCCATTTCAAGAGGCTCGGAAGCCTCTTTTCAAGAGGTTCGGAAGCCTCCTTTCAAGTGGTTAGGTTGCCTCCTTTCAAGAGGCTCGTGAGCCTCCTTTTAAGAGGCTCGGAAGCCTCCTTTTAAGAGGCTCGGAAACCTCCTTTCAAGAGACTCGGAAGTCTACTTTCAAGTGGTTCGAAAGCCTCCATTTATGAGGCTCGTAGTTCTTCATTCAAGAGTCTTGGAAGCGTCCTTTTAAGATGCAAAGGAAGACTCCTGGTGGCTCAAAAACCGTCTTCCAGGCTCAGAAGCCTCCTTTCAAGAGGCTCAAAAGCCTTTTTCCAAGAGGCCCGGAAGGCTCCTTTCAAGAGGCTCGGAAGCCTCCTTTCAAGAAACTCAAAAGCCTTCTTCTAAAAGGCTAGGAAGCCTCCTTTCAAGAAGCTCGGAAGCCTCCTTTCAAGAAGCTCGGAAGCCTCCTTTCAAGAAGCTCGAAAGCCTCCTTTCAAGAAACTCAAAAGCCTTCTTTTTTAGAGGCTTAAAAACCTGCTTTCAAAAAGCTCAGAAGCTTCCTTTCAAGATCTTTTCATGAGGCTCGGAAGCCTTCTTTCAAGAGGCTCGGAAGCCTCCTTTTAAGATGCAAAGAAAGACTCCATTTAAGTGGCTCAAAAACCTCCTTCCAGGCTCAGAAGCTTTCTTTCAAAAGGCTCAGAAGCCTTCTTTCAAGAGGCTCAAAATCCATCTTCCAAGAAACTCGGAATCCTATTTTCAAGAGGCTCGGAAGCCTCCTTTCAAGTGGTTAGGTTGCTTCCTTTCAAGAGGCTCTTAAGCCTCTTTTTAAGAGGCTCGGAAGCCTCCTTTCAAGAGGTTCGGAAGTCTACTTTCAAGTGGTTCGGAAGCCTCCATTCAAGAGGCTCAGAATTCTTCATTCAAGAGGCTTGGAAGCGTCCTTTCAAGAGACTCAAAAGCATCCTTTCAAGAGGCTCAAAAGCCTCCTTCTAAAAGCCTCGGAAGCGTCCTTTCAAGAGGCTCAAAATCCTTCATTCAAGGGGCTCGGAAGCCTCCTTTCAAGTGGCTCAAAAGCCTGCTTCCAAGAAGCTCGGAAGGCTTCTTTCAATAGGCTCGAAATCCTTCTTTCAAAAGGCTCGGAAGCCTCCTTCCAAGAGGCTCGGAAGCCTCAAAAGCCTCCTTTTAAGATGCACAGAAAGCCTTTTTTTAAGTGACTTAGAAACCTCCCTCCAGGCTCAGAAGCCTTCTTTTAAGAGGCTCAAAAGCCTCCTTCCAAGAAGCTCGGATGCCTATTTTCAAGAGTCTCGGAAGCCTCCATTTCAAGAGGCTCGGAAGTCTACTTTCAAATGGTTTGGAAGCCTTCATTGAAGAGGCTCGGAATTCTTCATTCAAGAGGCTTGGAAGCGTCCTTTCAAGATGCAAAGGAAGACTCTCTTTAAGTGGCTCAAAAACCTCCTTCCAGGCTCAGAAGCCTCCTTGCAAGTGGCTCAAAAGCCTCCTTCCAAGAAGCTCGGAAGGCTCCTTTCAAGAGGCTCGAAATCCTTCTTTCAAAAGGCTCGGAAGCCTCCTTTCAAGAGGCTCGGAAGCCCTTTTTCAAGAAACTCATAAAGCCTTCTTTTCTAGAGGCTTGAAAACCTGCTTTCAAGAAGTTTAGAAGCTTCCTTTCAAGATCCTTTCATGAGGCTCGGAAGCCTTCTTTCAAGAGGCTCGGAAGCCTCCTTTCAAGAGGCTCAGAAGCCTCCTTTAAAGAGGCTCGGATGGCTCATTTCGTGAGGCTCTGAAGCCTCCTTTCAAGAGGTTAGGTTGCCTCCTTTCAAAAGGCTCGTAAGCCTCCTTTTAAGAGGCTCGGAATTTTTCTTTTAAGAGGCTTGGAAGAGTCCTTTTAAGATGCAAAGGACTCCTTTTAAGTGGCTCAAAAACCGCCTTCAAGAGGCTCGGAAGCCTCTATACAAGAGGCTCAAAAGACTCTAATTAAGAGACGCGGAAGCCTACTTTAAAGGGATTCAAAAGCTGAAAGGAGCTTCCTTTCAAAGGGCTCGGAATTTTTCTTTCAACAGGATTGGAAGCCTGATTTCGAAAGGGGGTACCTCAACTAATGCAAAAATTCGAAGGGGTACCTCTCAAGAAAAAGGTTGAGAACCGCTGCACTACATGGTATAAATACCATGGTACTTAAATCATAAACCTGTCATTAGTATAAGCGGTACGTTAGTGAGTATCCGACTGACAATTCAAAAATTGTATATTATAGATGGTGGTGGAGAGCTTTCTGGAACACCACCAAAGAAAAAGAAAAGTTTGGTGGTTTGAAAGTCCGCAAGGAGGGTCTTCGAATTAAGCTAATGTTTGTTTTTGGGAGACTAATGTTTGTTTTGAATAGTTCGTCGATTTGAAAACATGTACATAGTTTGAAAATCATTAAAAGGTGGGTAGCGGTTTAAGAAAATCACAGGATATGTATGTGAGGAAATCAGATGTAATGGGACTTAAAAGGAAAATTGAACGTCTAAACACCCTCGTTCAACTCACTTAGACGTGAAAAAAGTTAAAAGTTTAACTTTTGGAATTCACTTACCAACTGAGTTGATCAATACACCTACCCAGTTGAAAGTCCATCGTTTAGAATTCACCCTTTTGCTAATCAGCCCATGCTAGTGTTTTTTTCTCTTTTATATTGGGAGAAGAGGGAGAATGTGGGGTATGAGTAAAATACCTCCAGCGTGTAATTAGACGCGTACCCCTCAACATGTTAGCAGATGAATGAATATGGATTCATTCACCCGTTTAACGATGGCATAAAGCCTGTCCACGTTAAATTTCGAACATCCATCTTATAAAGCCATTTCTCAAAATTTTCACAGAGCACTGAGAAGATCATTTTACATGACAGCTGATTCTTTCTGATTTACTTGCTGCTTTCAGCATATTTTAAACACGCCCAAATTGATAAAATGACGACAAATCAACTGGACATTACCTACGTGTCCGAAATTTAACGTAGACAGGCTTTAATGCCCAGTCCTTCAACGATAGGCGATCTGCGCATAGCAAGCCATGACTCTTCCGCTTTCGGCGACCAACCATCCGACGCACAGGACGTAGGCTCCAACAGCAGCCGCGCGATTGGACGGTAATTTGGCTGACGGATATTTTTCCGGTTCCACAGTATTCACGGCATTTTTGAAGGATATGCCGTACAGTAAAGATCTGGTCCGTTGTCGAGTGGCCGTCAACGAAGCCGGCTTGATAACCTCCCACGAACTCATTCACTAATGGTGACAGACGACGGAAGATGTTCTGGGATAACACTTTCTAGGCGGCATTGGGGATGGTGATCGCTCGAAAGTTCTCACACTTCAGGTTGTCGGCTTTCTTGTGGATGGGGCATATAACCTCTTCCTTCCACTCCTCCGGTGGCTGTTCAGTTTCCCAGAGACTGGCTATCAGTTTGTGCAGGCAAGTGGCCAGCTTTTCCGGGCCCTTCTTGATGAGCTCAGCTCCGACACCATCCTTACCAGCTGCTTTATTGGTTTTTAGCTGTTGGATGGCATCCTTAACTTCCATCCGGAGTGCGGGACGTTGATTATGCTGAAGTTGAAGAACCGGCCTTTGATCCTCAACCTGCACATTCTCTCATTGATCGGCCACCACCCGATCACGCGTCTTTGCATATCACCCATTACTATGAAACCTGTTCCCAGCTCGTGTGTGTTGCCGCAGCTCTGGTAGATTGTATGATTACCTCTAAACGTTCGCACCATTGATCCCTTCCAACAAACCTCCTGCAGCGCTACGATGCCGAATCCACAGTTTTAATGGCACAAATCTCCCGAATTGAGGTAAACGTGCCCCTGGAGCCGACGTTATGATGTGTGTGTGCTTCCGATGAAGTTGAGAGTTTGCAGTTCCACGAACCGAGTTTCCAATCGCTAATCCCTTTTCGTCGCGGTGGTCTTCGCCGCTGGTTCCGGTCCGTACTGTCACTTGTTGATTGTTCGTTGCTTATGTTTTTTAAAGGCTGGCTTGCAGGGCCTGACACCAAACCTCCTAAATTTCCGGAGGACCATTTCTCCTTATTCCCGGTGGACCATGGTGCACAGTTTCACTTAGAGTCCCTTGCTGGCACTCGGACGATGATTAGTCGCTCCACAGCAAAAAATATATTAATATGCCGTGACGGAATTTCTTAAGACGTACCCAATAATTCTATGCAAAAACAGATTTGACGTATTTTTACGTCAAATCGATGGGTTTGTACATCGCTCAACGTAAAACCTAATTGGCTAAATTATTTTTATGTCTGCGCTAAACCAGCATAAAATTGCATCTTTACTTATGTATTTTCTTACATTCAAAATGCTGCACATCATTATAGCTCAGAAACAAACAAAATATTACATTGAAATGTGATATATTGCGCAAAATCTATGTAATATTACGAAACCAAATCAGAACTGTCATCTCAGTCAAGCAATGAGTTTCAATTTTGATTGTTTGTGTTTCGTTCCGAGTAACGAAGATATTTTGTGGTAGCGAAAAATCTTTTTAATGACTGTTTGACCTGAAATCATCTCACGGACCTTCGATCGACAGAACTCGATTTTTGTCAGGCATCAGAATACATCCGGAGCAGTGGCGTAGCCACGGGGGTGGTTTTGGACATAACCCCCCCCCCCAGAGACAAATTTTTTAGAAGAAATTTTTTTCGAACCTTCTCGAAATTAAACAAATGTTCAGAAAACCCCCTGGATGCTGGATGAATTTCCTATAGAACATTTTTTTCCGAAATAATTTTCGGATGAATTTTGGAGAAACTTTATTAGAACCGTTGAAGGAACTTGTGCAGGAATTTCCGAAGGATCTCCCCAAAAGAATTTCGGCACGAATTATACGGTTTTCCGGATGAACTGCAATAGGCTTTCCAGATGAATTTGCGAAGAAACTCCTGGAACAATTTGTGGATGAATTTGCGGAGGTATTTCTGAGGCACTTTTTAGAGTGTCTAGAGCAGAATTTAGAGATGTTTCTGGGGAATTGAGCGAGGAGTCCAGGAAAAACTCTTGGAGAAATTTCCGAAGGAACTCGTAGGGGAATTTTGCAAGAAACTCACGGAGGAAATACTGGAAGACTTTGTGGGTGTATTTGCGAAAGAGTTTCTGGAATTAGTTCTGGAAGTATTCCTGGAAGAATTTGTGAAGAAATTACGGGACGAGTTTCCGAATGAACTTCTAAAGAATTTCCGGAACAACTTCTTTAGGAATTTCGTGAGAAATTATTGGAAGAACTGCTAGTGGAATTCCTGTTTCAATTTTCGAAGGAACTCTTGGATGAATTTCCGGAAGAACTGCTGGAGGAATTTCTTGAGAAATTTCTGGAAGAGCTCCTGGCGGTTTTTTTTTTCGAAATAATTTCCGAAGGAGCTCTTGGAGAAATTTCCGGAAGAATTTCCGAAGGAGCTTTCGGAGGAGTTTGCGGAGGAACTCCTAAAAGAATTTCAGAAAAACCTCCTGGAGGAATTTGAGGAGGTATTTCCGAGGCAGTTTTTAAAGTAATTTCTGAAGGAACTTTTAGAGGAGCACCTGAAAGAATTTCTGTGGCAGTCGGAGGAAATCCTCCGAATCAACTCCTGAAGGAATGTTCTGAGTTTCTCTTTGAGTTATATTTGGAGGAATTTCTGAAGGAACTCGTAGAGGAATTGTGCAAGAACTCATTAAGGAATTTCCTAAGAAACTTCTGGAGGAATTTTCAAAGCAACTCCTGAAGGAATTTTCAAAATTCCTGGAATAATTTGCGCAGATATTTCGGAAGTTTTTTGGTGAATTTCGGAGGAACTCTTGAAAGAATTTCGGGAGGAATTTCTGAAAGAAACCCTGGCTGATCCTTCATTGGAACTCGTGAATTTTTTTTAAAGAAACATCTGGAGAACTTTCCAGGGAAACTCCTGCATATCGAGAGGAATTTTCGGAGGAACCCAGCACAGATTTTCCGGAGTAACTCTTGTACGAGTTTCTAGAGAAATTCCTGAATGATTTTCCGATGGAACTTCTGGAGGATTTCCCGGAGGTTGGAATTCCTGTTTGAACTTCCAAAGGAAAATCGTGGAGGAGTTTATTGAAAATAAAAACACTTGGAGGAATTTCCAGAAGAAATACTCTAAAACCTCTTTTTACTCGTGAACGAACTCCATAGAGTCAAGGTCTACGTATCAACCCCCGTAATAAAGGCAGTTTTCGAAAAATGAACAAATTGTGTGACCCCTTCTTGGTATATGTTTGCACTCCAATTGGTTCTTGTTGTTCACATGACTATCAGATAACTAGGGGTGGTGGAAATTCGCGGCAAAATTTTCAAAATTTCGCGGCATCCAATTCAGAAAATCTGAAAATTCGCGGCAATTTCGCGGTAAATTATATTTCGGTACAAAAAATTAAAAAAAAAGACAATGTAGATTCCATATTTATATAAATTGTTGCGTTTATTAATTTCAAATTATTTTTTTATTATTTCTTTGCATTACTGGTCAAAAGCACTTGGTTGGCCATTTTTTTCCGTCAACTTTTGGCACTTGATTAAATTGTACTGTACACTACGTTCAGCATCTACCGAGTTTCCAGGAATAGTCAGATATTTCACCGCTATTTTGAAGAGCTGAGGAAAGCGGTCTCGATTTGCCAACCAAAACGTGAGTAGATCGGCATTTTCCTGTATTTCCGGTGCTACATTGTCTACATTGTACATTGCTTCCGATAGCTCATCCTGTATCATAGACTTGTTGGTTGCACATTCTGAAATTCCATCGAACAGGTCATCAACAGACAAAAACTTCGCAGGCTGCAAATCCAGTAATCGGACCGAGCTTGAGCTTGAGCTTGAGCTTGATTGACTGCTCGTAGTTGCTACTCCATTATGACCAGATCAGCTGTTCTTGCACAGGGAACCAACAGATGTTTGCTTGGGACTAGCGCACATCTTCAATGTACAAGTACTGGTGATCTCATTTGTTAGGTCATACTGGCGCCTGCCACGTCAGAATGCAAGTCAATGTAGGGAAGGGGGAGGAAATGATGATGCAATCCCTCGCCCACTGCAAGCCGAATATACCTCTGCACTTGCCACGAGTTCATGCGGAATTTGTTGGAATTTTTTGGGTTAGGTTGGAGAGGCAGAGGTCCGTCTTGGTTAACGAGCTGCCAATGTGATAGATAGGAGAAGGTAACTGATGGAATTTCTAATTGGATGTAGGAAACGAGCTCTATAGTTCATTTCCAATTCTAGCAGATTACTGTTAGAATACTCAAGTTGAAGGTGTATAGGAATAGTATTGGAAACGGTATGGAAGTCCATTTCCAGTTCTAGCGATTGCTAGAACATAAGAAATAAAGAGAAAGATAAAAAGTAGGAGAATGGAACGGACCTGGGATTGAACCCATGACCTCCTGTGTATGAGGCAGAAGCAGTAGCCATATGACTACCAAGCCCGCTTCGAAACAAGAGAGATCACGCACTGAACTGATTAATTTTATTGCCGGCCGCGCAACGCAGAACACAATAATTCGGCCGACCGCGCGATCGTTCTGCTGTCCGAAACGTGAGAGATCACGCACAGAACTGATTAATTTTATTACCGGCCGCGCAATGCAGAACACAATAATTCGGCCGACCACACGATCGTTCTGCTGTCCGAAACAAGAGATATCACGCACAGAACTGATTAATTTTATTACCGGCCGCGCAATGCAGAACACAATAATTCGGCCGACCGCGCGATCGTTCTGCTGTCCGAAACATGAGAGATCACGCACTGAACTCGCTGCAAATCCAGTAATCGGACCGATCGTAAAAACTTCAAACCCGGTTGGATCACCATTCGACCAAATTCGGACTTTGCATTAAATTAATTTTCGAGGCATAAAAAAATGCGTAGTTTGTCGAGTTGCTATTGACTAGGTCAAGAAATCACTGAGGCAATAGAATGGAATATAATTATTGACGGGAAAGGTTAATATAGCGGTTTTTCGCGAAAATGTTTAAATTTCGCGGCTAACATAAAATTTCGCGGATTTCGTGGCTTCCGCAAAATCGCAAATTTCCACCACCCCTACAGATAACCTAGAAATTTCAAAGAGTCCAGGTGTAAGGATCAACAATGGAGGCAGTTATTGACGAATAAACAAGATTTGTGACCTCTCTTGCTATATGTTTGTATTTCAAGTAGTTCTTGTTGTTATCATTGGTACCAGATATTCCTGAAACTCTTGGAGGAACTTCCGGAGGAACTCCTGGAGGAACTCCAGGAGGAACTCCCAGAAGAATTCCTGGCGTAACCTGCGGAGGAACTTTCGGAGGAATTCCTGGAGGAATTTCTGAGGAAATTCCTGGTGGAACTTTCGGAGCAATTCCTGGTGGAACTTTCGGAGGAATTCCTGGAGGATATTTCGGAGGAATTCCTGGAAGAACTATCGGAGGAATTCCTGGAGGAATTTTCGGAGGAACTCCTGGAGAAACTTTCGGAGGAATGCCTGGAGGAACTTCTGGAGGAACTTCCGGAGGAATTCATGGAAGAACTTCCGGAGGAATTCCCGGAAGAACTTCCGGAGGAAATCTTGAAGGAACTTCGAGAGGAATTCCTGAAGGAACTTTAGGAATGATTCTTGGTGGAATTTCCGAAGGAGGAATTATTGTTGAAATTTTTCTGCGGAATTTTCGAAGGTGTCCTCCGGGAATTCCCTCTTAAATTCCTCCATAAGTTCCTCTAAGACATCCTCCAGAATTACCTCCAGGAATTCCTTCGGAAGTTCCTTCAGGAGTTCCACCGGAAGTCCCTTCACGAGCTCTTCCGGAAGTTCCAGCACGAATTCCTCCGGTAGTTCATCCAGGAATTCCTTACCAATTCCTTCGGAAGTTCTTCCAGTAATTGCTCCGGAAGTTCCTCTAGGACATCCTCCGGAAAAACCTCTAGGAATTCCCCCGGAATATTCAACAAGAATTCTTTCGGGAGTTCTTAAGGAAGTTCCTTCACGAACTCCTCCGGAAGTTCCTTTACGAACTCTTCCGGAATTTTGTTTTCGATTTCCTCCGGAAATTCCTCCAGAAATTCCCTCTGAAGATTCTCCAGGGATTTCTCCGGAAGATCCTTCATTTATTCCTCCGAAAGATCTTTCAAAGCATCCTTCAAAAATGCCTCCGAAAAATGTTTACAATAATATTTCCTGAAGAACCTCTTGAAATTCTTCGGAAAATTCCACCAAGAATTATTCCTAAAGTTCCCCCAGGAATTCCTCCAGATATCCCCCTCAAAGTTCCTCCGGAAGTTCCTCCAAGACTTCCTCCGAAAGTTCCTCAAAAAATTCCACCGGAAGTTCTTCCCGGAATTCCTTCGGAAGTTCTTCCAGGAATTCCTTCGAAAGTTCCTCCAAGAATTCCTCAGGAATTTCCTCGAGGAATTCCTCGGAAAGTACCTCCAGGAATTCCTCCTGAAGTTCTTCCAGGAATTCCTCAGAAATTTCCTCCAGGAATTCTTCCGAACCTTCCTCCAGGAATTCCTGCGAAAGTACCTCTGAGAAATTCTCCAGAAGTTTCTCCAGGAATTCGTCCTGAAGTTCCTTCAGGAATTCCTCCTGAAGTTCCTCCAGGAATTCCTCCGCAAGTACCTCCAGGAATGCCTCCAGAAGCTCTTCCAGAAATTCTTCCTTCCTTCCTTCCTGAAGTTCTTCCAGAAATTCCAGTTCTTCCAGAAGCTCCTGCAGGAATTCCTCTGAAAGTTCCTCCAGGAATTCCTCCGAAAGTACCTCCAGGAAATTCTCCAGAAGTTCCTCCAGAATTCCTCCGGAAGTTCCACCAAGAACTCTTCCAGAAGTTAATAAATGAGTTCATGCGGAAGTCCCTTCACGAACTCCTCCGGAAGTTCCGCCACGAATTCTTCCGGTAGTTCTTTCAGGAATTCCTCCGGAAGTTCCTCCAGAAGTTTATCAGAAAGTACCTCCAAGAATTCCTCCAGAAGCTCTTCGAGGAATTCCTCCTGAAGCTCCTCCAGGAATTCCTCCGAAAGTTCCTCCAGAAACTCTTCCGAAAGTTCCTCCAGGAATTCCTCCGAAAGTACCTCCAGAACTTCCTCCGGAAGTTCCTCCAGGAATTCCTCCGGAAGCTCCTCTAAAATTTCCTCCGGAAGTTCCTCTAAAAATTCTTTCGGAAGTACATCCAGGAATTCCTCCTAAAGTTCTTCCACGAACTCCTCCGGAAGTTCCTCCAGGAATTCCTTCGGAAGATCCTCCAGCACTTCCTCAGGAGGTTCCTCCAGGAATTCCTCAGAAAGTTCCTCCAGGAACTCCTCCGGAAGCTCCTTCAGGAATTCCTCCGGAAGTTCCTCCAGAAATTCCTCCTGAAGTTCCTCCAGGAATTCCTCCGGAAGTGCTTCCGGAAGTTCCGGATCATCCAGAGAAATCCATGGAGAATCTTGCGAAGAAATTCC
This sequence comes from Armigeres subalbatus, assembly GCF_024139115.2. NCBI lineage: Eukaryota > Metazoa > Arthropoda > Insecta > Diptera > Culicidae > Armigeres > Armigeres subalbatus. The sequence goes on from NW_026943209.1 coordinate 46,678, forward strand.
TGGAGGAGCCTCCAGAGGAAGTCCTGGAGGATCTTCCGAACGAATCCCTGGAGAATCTTCCGGGGAAATATTCGAAGGAACTTCCGGAGGAATCACATAAGGAGCTTTCTGAGGTACTCCTGCAGGAACTTCCTGAGGATTTCCTGGAGGAACTTGTGGAGGAATCTGGGGGAACCTCCGGAGGAAATCCTGGAGGAACCACGAGGGGAATTTTTAGAGGAATTCCTGAAGGAACTTTAGCAATAATTCTTGTTGGAATTTTCAGAAGAATTCCAAAAGGTTCCTCAGGAGAAATTATCGTAGAATTTTTTTTTGGTAGCGCAGTGGTCTTCTCAAAGCCATCGGCGCGGTATGAAAATATTCTGCGGCGTACACACTTTTCGTCACAGTATGCGGCAGCGATGCCGTGGCGCGTTAGTGCTCAAGTCAAGGCTTAAGTCTACTAAAAATCAAAAATTTCGCATAAAAACTTTTATGACAAAATCAACAATCCAAATATTTGAAATTTGAAAAATGGTAAAAATTAAAAGTCCATTGTCCATAAGACATTATCAAACATAAGTGTTCTAGAACTATTCAAAAATGTTTTCCTTTGTTCTGCTGTCCGAAACATGTGTGGTACCTAACTGTCAAATCGTATGCATTTTTCCTTCATTGACATTTAGATCCCCTATCCTCCCCAGTAAAAGATGTTCCGGACAGCGACGACAGCGACAATCTTTATCTAGTAACTAAAATATCTTTTCCTTAATGAAAATGAGGCATCTGCTGGTCGGTTTTAACGTCGCTTCGTCTATTACATCGCAAATATTACGTTGTAAATTTATTACATCGCACTATTCGGAAGGTAAAACGTCAAGTACGTCACTTTTTTGTCACTTAATATTGATGTAATAACACATCAGATCTACGACGGCGATGATGTGCATCTAATCTGATGTGATATTACTTTTTATTTTTTACTGTGTCCTAACAACAACGTGGAGAACAGGCGCCCGGTAAAATTTGCACCTCCGAAGAGGAGCAAACTTACCCCCCTCCCATCCTTTCCTGTCAGCATACGACCATAGTTTCCACCGGGGCTGGTTACCCGATGTTCCCTAAGGTTACTCGTATCGTATCCCGGCCAACGCCACGAGGAGGTAGGGATAGGAGTTCTTAGGTAAAAGGCTGAGGACCGCGATATGGGGTCAGTATCATCTCATAATTATGTGGGAATTTTAATTTCTTATCCGGGCATTTGGCGTTAGAGACTAAGAGCATCTTCCGGATGGCCAGAGCTACGGAGCTCTATGAAACAGACAGGCGGAGATTTCGTCTATTTCGAGAATTTCAGTGTATTCCTGGAGGATTCTAACTAAGCAGTCACTACAAAAACCGAATTTGAAACTATGCAACAGACATTGAAAATGTTAAAATGCTACATTACAGATAGTGTTCCTTAGAGGGATCTCTTTTAGCCATGCAGTAAGATGCACGGCC
>NW_026943209.1:48181-81048 GCF_024139115.2 Armigeres subalbatus
GTAGATCCAAAACGCTCAGTAGGAACCAAACAAGGTCCAGTAGAGTTAGCTGGACTGAGTTTTCTCCGCAAAAAACTAAATTGATTGTGTTTACTAGGAAGTGCAACCCAGCTGAACTGCAACTTCAATATCGTTGTTTGCGTATTGCCCATAGCTGTTCAATGCATTACATGAGACTGAGCCCTTCAAAGAATCGTTTCCGTGGGGATAATCATCCTGCAGATCAGCTTCTCGGATAGCCTCGGTTCAATGAAACCAGTTAAGCATGCATCTTACTTTCTCACTTTCTTACTTTCTTTGACGAAAAATCATTCAATATTTGGTCTCCTGGTCGCTAACTCGATGTTGTCCTTTGACCAAATGCCGTTTTGACAAATAATTTAAAAAAACTTAGATTGCGAGTAATCTAAGTGAGAAGTAAGAAGTATGAAGTAAAAGATAAGAAGTAAGAAGTGAGAAGTGCTAAATGAGACGTAAGTAGTGAGCTGTGAGAAGCGAAAAGTGAGAAGTAAAAGGAGAGAAATGAAAAGTGAGAAGTGAATTGCATCTCGCTTCTCACTTCTTGTTTCTTACTTTCCATTACTTATTAGTGCCCATTATCGCGAAATGGACGTAGGACCTGGACAAAGTCATGGTTCTAAAGAGATATATTGTGTCTGCATGTGACACATAATACAAATTTGTTAAATAATCGTTGACATCAGCATCATCAAAACATCATTATTATAATTTCCATGACAAATTTAGGAAAAAAAATATTTCAAAACAAAAAGCATTTTGATGTATAGGGGTAATGACGGCTTTGGCAGGTTTTGTTCTATTATTGGCAGGGGGGTTTTTTATGAGCGATTATGCTCAAATTTGGCCCAAACATTCTTTGCATATCAAAGAATATTGTGGCCAAATTTCATAAAATTCGGTCGACAAAAACCCCCCTGCCAATAATAGAACAAAACCTGCCAAAGCCGTCTGTTCCCCTATTTAATGTTGGAAGTTTCCGAATATTTTTTTCCAGCGTGGTTTTCCGTGTCGTTCGATGTAAAGGTGGAACCAAAGCATGCTATACAACGCTAACATGTATGAAAAAGGCAAAATTTGGTAAACTCTGCTCGCTTGAACGGTCAAGGTGAAGGTGGAACTAACAAACGGTTTATAATGGTGTTCATTATCAAAGGGGTGGAACTTCAACAAGAGCTGCTTTTTTTAATTGTCAAAATAATGTCTCGCGCGAATTCAGTTCCTGCTTAAAGTTTTGACTTGACCGATCAGCAAGGAACCAACGAACGAACTGGAATCAGCAAAAACAGCCGAAGGGGGAAAAATTCTGTCGATGCCGATTCAACACGAATTCACTTTTTGATTTATGTAGTCAAAAAATGCTTCTTTTCAATGCAAATGGGCCTTTCTGTGCATCCTATTTCCGCCAAACATTCGTTTGCTTCTGTGCTGTCTCATAAAACATGCAACTCCATTGGTTGCTCGGCGAGGGAGGAGGCAAAGTCATGGCCTGCTATTCACTAATCAATGATAATAACCGAATCGTAATATGGATAATATTTGCATACCTGTCATCAATGCACACTGGAAGTTGATTGCCCAATTTCTAATATATCTCACCCTTACATTACTCTACTCTAGCAGGCCCTATCAAAGCGACCGTGTGCCGCTCAAAGCGCACTAGCCTAGTCCTGGTGTTGGGTGGGACTTTAAACAAATTTGACCCGACTGATCGAGCGTCTGTCCACCAAGGAGGTGCGGCTCCAACAGCGTCTGTTCTGGCATCCAGCGGCTGAGTATGAAATGCTATTCCCCGGAAGCTATACCTAAGATGGCAGCCCCATCCCGGTGGATAGGGAACCTTGGGCCAACAACCTACTGTTCCCGAAACATCAATTTGTTCGAGAATCCGATAATGAAAGAATACGGACTGATTTTACGGCGACGACTCTTAGCGCGAAACAACGGACACGAATAGGAACATGGAACGTTTTAACCCTAGCCCAGCAGGGTAAATTGGCACAACTTGCCAATGAGGCACGCCGCATGAAGCTTGAGATCCTGGGACTGGAGTGTCCGTTGGCCAAACTTTGGAGAACACAGAACGCCGTCGGGACAAGTTCTGCTATACTCTGGTTTACGAGGTGAACACGCTCCCCGGCATCGCGGAGTTGGCTTCCTACTAAGCGCTCAGGCACACTCTGCGCTTATGAAGTGGGAACCTATAAGTGAAAGGATAATCGTTGCCAGATTTAGAACACGGGTCCGAAACCTTACTATAATCCAATGTTATGCGCCAACCGATGCTGCCGATCTGCAAGACAAAGAGAACTTCTACAGTCAACTCAATGCCGTCGTAGATAGAATTCCGAAGGGTGATATCAAGATCTGTTTGGGCGACTTCAATGCGAAGATCGGATCCGACAACTCGAACCATGAGCGCATTATGGGACGCCATGGTCTCGGAGAAATGAGCGAAAACGGAGAGCTGTTCGCAGAATTTTGTGGTAATAACGACATGGTGATCGGGGGATCGCTCTTCCCTCATCGACCGGTTCACAAGGTCACGTGGGTCTCCCGTGACGGCTTTACAGAAAATCAAATCGACCACATCTGCATCAGCCGAAAATGGAAACGGAGCCTTCTTGATGTACGGAATAAACGTAGTGCCGATATCGCGTCTGATCATCACCTCCTCATCGGCGAAATACGCCTGCGCATTGCGCGGATTCGTCGGCAGGAGGAAAGAGTTGGACGACGATTCAACACACGCCGACTGGAAGATGCCACGGTGAAACGGTCCTTCGTTGAAGAACTGGAGACGCGTGCTGCAGATATTCCGGAAGGTGGCAGCGTGGAAGACCAATGGACCGCCATCAAGAATGCCTTCATCGCCACCAGCGAGAACAATCTGGGCGAACTACGCACCCAGAGAAAACAATGGATCACCGATGAGACCTGGAGGAAGATAGAGGAGCGAAGAGAAGCCAAAGCCGCGATAGAGCGATCGAAAACCAGAGGAGCCAAAGTCTTAGCCCGTCAACGATACACGGCTCTTGAGAAGGAAGTAAAACGCTCATGTCGACGGGATCAAGCGAGCGTGGGCAGACTCTCTGGCCGACGAAGGAGAGAGAGCCGCCGCAACCGGGGACATTCGCCTCCTCTACGATATCTCACGACGCGTAAGCGGGGCGAAGATGAATGCAACGATGCCTGTGAAAGACGCGAATGATCAGTTATTGACCGACCCAACTGACCAGCTGAAACGCTGGTTCGAGCACTTCAAGTGCCAGCCAGGCCATCACCACCTCGGCATGATCTGCCTAGGATCCGACGTATAACACGCGTCAATACCGAAGCTCCATCACTGCTAGAGATTCAAACAGCCATCCAAAGCATGAAATCGAATAAAGACCCAGGGTCGACCGCATATCAGCCGAGATGCTCAAAGCTGACCCCATGACATCTGCTCAACTACTGCATCGTTTATTTCATAATATCTGGGACACCGCAACTTTCCCGGTCGACTGGATGCAAGGTATCTTAGTAAAGGTGCCCAAAAAGGGTGACCTGACTGTATGCGATAACTGGCGAGGCATTATGTTGCTGTGTACCGTTCTCAAAGTTCTGTGCAAAATTATCCTAGCCCGGATTCAGGAGAAGATCGATGCGACTCTCCGGCGGCAGCAAGCCGGATTCCGTGCCGGAAGATCCTGTGTGGACCATATTGTCACGCTCCGCATCATTTTGGAGCAGGTCAACTGTGCAAGTCCGTAAACACGAATGCAAAGCGGAATCACTCAACTGGCTGTACCAAGAGACACAACCTACCTCGACGAGTGTGTGATCCAGAAAGAGGCCCGTGCCAACGGTCACATGGATTATAAAGCCTCGCCCAGCTGTAACGCTCACTCACACAAGTCTGGCTCTATCACAGAGCAAACTTGCGCATGCGTAATTTGGCTGACGCATGCTCTGTTGTTGACCTACCTGTGTGAGTGTGGTTTCAGTCATCATCACCATCATCAATGCGGCACTGCAATAGGGTGTCCCTCACATCCCACCCCAGCTAAAAAAAAAAAAGTAGCCATGAATTTCCATACATTTTTTTTATTAATCCATTTCCAATTTCAAATGCAACTTTATCATTTAACATATAAAACGCATATTATTCTTTCTACTGTCTCATACATAATTTCTCTTCTTCAACTACACGGATATACTCTTTAAGGTATGAAGGTATCTTCACTTCTCTCACCGGCCGTCTATATTCTTCGGTTTGCTTGTCCCGTTGGTCAATGGAGGGGTGTGATTCTCTATAAGGCAGATTCTTCACTCGCTTCGTTTGAGTTAAGTGCCGCTTGAGTAATTGGCCATCGTCACCCGAGAGTAGTAGATTTCCATTTGTTTGTTGGATCACCGTATACTTTTTAGGATCAAACCTACTGTCCCCTTTTGCACGTACGCCTCGTTCTACAATCACTAAGTCCCCGGGCATGATTTGGCACTTTCGAGCACCTCGACGCTTGTCTTCATAATCCTTTCCCTTCAGTTTTGCCTCCCGATCTCGTTTGCTAATTTCGTCCTCATTCAGGGTAACATTACCCCGATTCAGCAATGGTAGCCCTCTTCTGAATTTCCTCCCATACATCATTTCTTCCGGTGCCACTTTGGTGATGCAATGAGCAGCTGAGTTGTGCGCCTTAACAGCGTTTGTCACCTCCTCTTCGTACTTTGTTCCAGAAGCTACTGCCGAAGCCATGGCCTTGTTGATAAGCTTCATATAGCTTTCAACAAGGCCATTCTGCTGTGGGAAATGGGGAGTGGAAAATATATTCAGAATTCCTCGTTCCTCACAAAAGTTACGAAAATCGACACTGTTGAACGGTGGTCCATTGTCGGATTTGATGTTTCTCGGGTAGCCTTCTCTATCGAACACTTTGCAAAGGAATTTCTTCGTTTCTTCGAAATTCGTGGACTTCACTGGGCTTGCAATTATGAAGCGAGAGCGATAATCAACTAGCACTAAAATGTATATGCCCCCAAACCTTGCATAGGGCCCGTTAAAATCGAGCGCTATTGTTTCCCAGACCGCCTTCGGTGCTATGACGCGTTGCATGGGAGTGGGTTTCTCCGGCTTACCATTAGTGACACAGGTCTCGCAGGATTTCACCCATTCCTCTGCATCCTTGGGCATACCCGGCCACCAGACGCGTTCTCGAAGGATACTCTTTAACTTTGCTGCGGAAGGATGTCCTGTATGAGCGACATCAAGCGTTTTCTTGCGTAACATTTCTGGGATTACTGCACATCCATTCTTCGAGATTATTCCATCGTCAAGACAAAGATCCTCAGATACGAGCTCATACCTGCGCAGATTCTTGGGCCATTGCCCGGATTCGAGAGCTTCAGTGACTTGGGACAGAACGGTATCTTCACGCGTTGCAGACCTAACTTCTTCATCCGTCAACAGACTTATTCCATTAGCTTCGAGTTGGGCAATCTCCCACGGGCTGGTGGAATCATCAAATGGCTCATCCTTACCCTCATACAGGCGAGAGGACGGATCTGCGATATTAAACTTTCCTTCTACATATTCCACTACGTAGTTGTATGGGCTGAGTCTCAGGGCCCAACCATCTGCTCTTGTCAAAACTCGCTTTGGCGCTTCCCGAGATCGGTTCAATATGAACGCCACCCCTTTTGCATCGGTACGCAGCGTGAATTCTCGGCCTAGTAAATAGTAGGCGAAGTATTCCACTGCCCAGACCGCACCAAGTGCCTCCCGCTGATTTTGCGCATACTTCTGCTCCGTGGTCGTCAACGCCTTCGAGGCGAAACTAATAATCCGAGGAGTGCTTTTACTGTTTTCTTGCACTAAAACGGCGCCGAGTGCCACAGGAGAAGCGTCAGTATATAAAACCGTTTTGTCGTCCTCCGAAAAATAGCCCAATGATGTTGTACAATCAGCAATTGCTCTCTTCGTAGCTTCAAATGCCGCTGACTGACGGGGACCCCAAGACCACGTCTTCGTAGTCGACACCGTCCAAAGAGGGTTTGTCAAGTCGGAAAAATTCCGTATGTACGGGCTTATGTATGCTGCAAGCCCAAGAAAGCTTCTCAATTCTGAAGGCGTTCCTGGTGATCGGAACTTTTCGATGTGCTTAATCTTCGCCGAGTCAATGTGAAACCCATCTTTGTCCAATTCGTGACCCAGGAATCCAATACGTTGCTTGTCGTATTCACATTTACTTATGTTCAGCGTGAGATTGTTGGCTCGCAATACTTGTAGTACTTGGCAAACAGTTGCACGGAGTTCTTCAAGTGTTTCAGCAAACACCAAGATATCGTCAATATAAATGATTATGTTCGGTATGCCTTCCAGCACTCTGCTCATTTCTCGCTGGAAGATCTCCGGGGCACAATTTACCCCGAACATAAGACGAGTGAAGCGGAACATCCCATCCTCACTAAGGAACGTTGTCAGTTCACGGGAATCCTTCGAAAGCTCCAAATGGTAATATGCGCTCGTGAGGTCCAACTTCGTGAAATACCGCGCTCCGTGGAGTTTTATTTTCATTTCCTGGAGCAGTGGCAATCGAAAATACTCCCGATTAATTGCTTTGTTGGCGGCGCGCATATTTACCACCAACCTAAAATCGTTCTTCCCCTTCGCAACTGCTGTCATCCCACTTATCCACTCAGGAGCGGTAGTCACTCGTTCTATGATTCCCCGTTGTTCCATCTCTCGCAATCGCTGTTTTGCCCCTTCTCGGTATGCGGCAGGGACATTATAATAAGCATTGCGGACTGGCGCAACCGATTTATCGATGCTGAATTTAACTTTTACGCCAGGCATCTTGGGGAAAACTTCAACACCATTACTCTCGCTGCAATTGTTAACGGATGATCCGACTTTCAACAAGCCCATGTCGCTTGAAGTTGCTCTTCCCAGTATAGAGCGACGGCCACTAGGGACTACTAGGAATTCGACGTTTGTGACTGAGTTACCAGTTTCTAAAGGGACAATGGTAGACACAAACGAGCATTCAATATGCATGGGGGTTTCCGCAGCGTAAGCTCGCAGATTGGTTGTTTTGATAGGGCCGAGGATCTTGATATCTGCCTGCTTTTTCTGGACCTGTTTTAGAAGGGCGTTCCAATCTTTACCCCCTATAACATTCACATCGGCTCCTGAGTCAATCAGAAACTCGATAGGTTCTGAGTTCCCAATACTACATAGTATGAGGACATCTCTAAGTGATAGAGTATTGATGTGCTATAAAAAATAAGCGAGAGAGAAAAAAAAAGCAATGAAATTTCCAAAGGCGGACTCGTGAAACCTTAGATTAAAAAGCATTTATGTGGATTAGGAGACAAAATGAAAAATCAACATTATTTTCGAAGAAATTTTATTTTTAACTTAGTCTGTTTATTCATTCGTCTTGTATATTATTGACTGAAGCAATTTAAAGTATATGTCCAGAAAAGTAATGAATTATTATACCTTCTCGTCTTCGATGACTGGCGGAGGTTCCACTTTCTCGACTCGGTTGAGTTTCTTCATCCGGCATGTGGCCGCAAAGTGACCACGACGACCACATTGACGACACTCACGATCAACGGCGGGGCACACTCTGCCATTATGCTGTGGGCGATCACATCGAGAGCAACGATCTCTTTTATACGTTGGCGCAGTGTTCCGCCTTCTCTTGTTCACTGTGTCGCTTTGTTGTCGCTGTTGTCCAGCGTAGCTCCGCTTCTGGGTCCTTGGCGTGTATTCTTTAACAGCAAGCACTTGGTTATTAGATGATCCTGCTCTCACCTCAGCGTCAAAAGCTTCACTTCGTGCGGCCGATTGAACAATAAAAGACGTTTCATAGTTGAATGTTCTGGCTGATCTAGCGAGTTCCTGATTCATCATACCTCGCAACAGTTGCGATCTGACGAACCGCTCCTGGTCTTTGGAACTATAGCCACATAGTCGTGCTTTGGACATCAATCGGGCGTGGAAAGTGACAGTAGATTCACCCCGCTCCTGCTTCATTTTTGCGAAAGCCTCGTGCTCGGCCGCAGAATCGGTCATTGCCCGAAAGTAGCCGGAAATGTTAGCAACCATCTTTTTGTAGCAGTCGGGATCATGAAGATTTGGCCTTAAACCCGCGCCACGCACTATATTTTGGAGATCGTCTCCAATGGCGAGAAACAGGTACTGTGCTTGTTTGACCGGATCACTTATGTTATATATGGCCAAGGCTATCTCAAATTTTTCTAGATACTTATTGAAGGCCTCCCACATGCCGTTGGAGGGCACATCCGTCGGGAATGGTGGGATATGGTCCATTCGCACGCTCGATGACGGTCGAGCGATCTCTACTCCGTAACCTGGCGCGGCCCAAGATTGATCGATTGCGACAGGTTTTTCGCTAGCACGTTGCTCGAGTAGAAGGCGTGATAGCTCCGCAAGTCCTTTCTCCAGTGAGGATAATCTGTCACTGTCTTCGTGGCTTCTACTACCAGCCGTTTCACTGTTGCGATTGGTGGCAGTGTCTTCATTGGTGCATCGTGGACCTATATCTGGTACCGAGCGTTTATCGGATTCATCCAATTCCGTCACCGATGAATTTCCGTTTCTATCCTGCCGCTCGACTCCGCGATTTAACGGCATCCTGACATATCTTCCAGCTTCTATTTCTTCACTGGTTTCGATGCTCGACCCGGGAGTCGGTGGACGGCTTGTGATGTCGTATTCGTCATCACTCTCAACGTCATAAGTGCTGAAAAACTTTTCGTTCTCCATTTTCCTATGACAAAAAAAAAACAAAGCAAGCGATAATCATCGCCATTATTTCTTTTCTATACATACAACTATGTTTTAAGCATTTCGTATGTATTCGGATTACAGTGAAAGTCTATTTCAAACAAATTCAAAAGTTGAAAAAAAAAAGAAAATCAATTTGCCTTTCTAGTATTACTTTTCATCGAGCATCCCGCTAACGATGATTGTGCTCTAGTTTTCGTCCCGAAAACCTTCATGCATACCTTTTCTGTTTTAATTTGCGTCCCACAAATTTTCAGCAGAAATTTCCTTCCATCAAGCATCCCGCTGATGATAATTGTACGCTAGTTTTCGTCCCGAAAACACTTCTGCGTACTTGTTCTTTTTTTTTTTTAATTTGCGTCCCACAAATTAACAAAAGAATTGCCCTTCCGGCGTTTTTTCCTCATCGTGCATCCCGCTAACGATGCTTGGCGCTAGTTTTCGTCCCGAAAATGCTAATGCGCACATTTTTTTCTCTTTAATTTGCGTCCCACAAATTAACAGAAGATCCGCCTTTACCGGCAGTTTCTTTCCATCAAGCGTCCCGCTTGTGGTAGTTGTGCGCTGGTTTTCGTCCCGAAATACCACCATGCACAATTCCTTCTAACTTGCGTCCCACAAGCTAGGAAAATGCAGTTTCCATTTTTTTCTCTATAATCACGAAATACATGCGAAATAACGTCCACTTGTTTAACAACCAGTTGAGTGATTCTCGCTTACACACCTCCAGATTTGTTTTTTTTTTAATATAATATCGATGATATTACCTGGCAGGATCGCCATTGTGCAAGTCCGTAAACACGAATGCAAAGCGGAATCACTCAACTGGCTGTACCAAGAGACACAACCTACCTCGACGAGTGTGTGATCCAGAAAGAGGCCCGTGCCAACGGTCACATGGATTATAAAGCCTCGCCCAGCTGTAACGCTCACTCACACAAGTCTGGCTCTATCACAGAGCAAACTTGCGCATGCGTAATTTGGCTGACGCATGCTCTGTTGTTGACCTACCTGTGTGAGTGTGGTTTCAGTCATCATCACCATCATCAATGCGGCACTGCAATAGGGTGTGAATTCCAAGAGTCCCTTTACTTGGTATTCATTGACTACGAAAAAGCTTTCGACCGTCTCAATCACGAGAATATGTGGGGCGCCCTGAGACGCAAGGGGGTTCCTGAGAAAATCATCGGCCTCATCGAAGCACAGTACGAGGCCTTTTCGTGTAGAGTGCTGCACAATGGGGTCCTGTCCGACCCTATCCGGGTCGTAGCTGGTGTGAGGCAAGGATGTATTCTATCACCGTTACTGTTCCTCATCGTAATCGATGAGATTCTGGTAGATGCGATTGACCGTGAACCAAACCGCGGGCTGTTATGGCAGCCTATAACCATGGAGCACCTAAACGACTTCGAATTGGCGGATGACGTTGCACTACTCGCGCAACGGCGCTCTGATATGCAGAGTAAGCTCAACGACCTTGCTGATCGCTCCTCCTCAGCAGGTTTAGTCATCAACGACAACAAAACCAAATCGTTGGATGTAAACACGGTGACTCCTTCCAGTTTCACAGTAGCCGGGCAACCAGTGGAGAATGTTGAAAGCTTCCAATATCTTGGTAGCCAAATGGCGTCAGACGGCGGTACCAAGATCGACATAGGCGCACGGATCAAGAAAGCAAGGGCTGCCTTTGCGAGTTTAAGAAATATCTGGAAAACAGGCAGATAAGTGAACGCACCAAAATACGAATTTTCAACTCTAACGTGAAATCTGTGCTGTTATACGCTAGCGAAACATGGTGTGTATCAGTGGAGAACACTCAACGGCTGCAGGTGTTCATTAACAGATGCCTGCGGTATATAATTCGGGCCTGGTGGCCTCACAACTGGATCTCAAACAACGAGCTCCATCGTCGTTGTCACCAGAGGCCGATAACAACAGAAATTCAGGATCGGAAGTGGGGCTGGGTCGGCCACACTCTACGTAGGGGCGGAAACGAAATCTGTAAGCAAGCATTAGACTGGAACCCAGCGGGACATCGCAGCAGAGGCAGACCCAGAGGCTCATGGCGGAGAAGCCTCAATAAAGAAATAAAAGAAGTCGACCGAAATCTAACCTGGCAACAGGTTAAAGCGATAGCCGGGCATCGCTCAGGATGGAGATCTTTCAAGTCGGCCCTTTGCACCACCGGAGGTGTACAGGATCCATAAGTAAGTAAGTTACATTACTCTTCTTCTCTCACTAAAAAAGAGAAGAAAAAACATTCATTTGGGATTTTCATAAACAACTATTTACGTCATTTTTTTTTTTGAAAAATGATCTAAAAATAATCTTAATTCTAATTGGAAATAATGTCAATCTTACATTTGATACGATTTTCCAATCCGATATCCAAATTCAATGCACGGAACCAAAATGTAAATCCAATATCCCTATTTTATGAACAAAGTTTTAATCCCAATCCAACGTAGGAATGTTTATATGATGGAATACCAAAATCAAACTTTCAAATAAAATATTCATTTCAAAGTTTAATATAAATATTCGGCTTGCAGTGGGCGAGTGATTGCATCATCATTTCCTCCCCCTTCCCAACATTGACTTGCATTCTGACATGGCAGGCGCCAGTATGACCTAACAAATGAGATCTCCAGTACTTATACATTGAAGATGTGTGCTAGTCCCAAGCAAACATCTGTTGGTTCTGGTCTGTGCTGTGTGAAGTGTGAAGTGTGTGCTAGTCCCAAGCAAACATCTGGTTCTTGGTCTACTATACACGTTAGTGTTCTATAGCATTTCCACAGTTATTAATTTGAAGTTTTTTTTTTGCGTTCTATACCGTATCGAGAAACGATGTCGTCATCTTTAGATTGGCAATCCCACGGCTTTGCTAGCAAGACTAACTGGAGACCCTGATTAAATTTCATTTCCAACATATAAGTTTGGTATTCAGTCTTATCACATTATCAGTATCTACACAGCAAATAATTTTGAAAATTCAACTACGTGTAAAATTGAAGCTTATCCTATCGAACGAACTAACATTCGATATTCAATTAAATTTGACTGAATATTACAAGCAAGCACAGTTTTAATTTATTTCGATTTAATAGAATAGTGAGATCGATTGAATGTTACGTTTATTCACATGCTCCAAATATGTGCATGAAAATACATTTAAAGTCACAACATATTTTTATCTGTGTATTTTTTTACATTCATATCCAATTTTCCCACCCCATTCTAATCCAAGTCCATTTTTCCAATACAATCACTAGGTAATAACCAAAAACTAATTAGAATCTAATATTCAATTCAATATTTGAAACCAAGCCAAATCCAACTTTGAAATCTAATATCATGATGTTTTACCCATTATCAAAACCAAATGTTCCATTCAAAATCAATATCAATAACAATCTAAATTCAATTTTCCAATTCAAACCCCATATTCAATAACTGGTGCAAATATACCATTTTTACTACACAAATAAATCCAGCCTTTTTCTGAGCGCCTTCAGCATCTGAAATTTCAACTATTTCACATCATGATTCATGACCCTTCAGATACATTTTTTTTTATTTTATAAAATATATCCACCATTGTAGTCCAAACCAATAGAATTTGATCCGGCAGACCATTTCCAATACAATTTGTTAGCCTTCGAATGGGAAAGCCAAAACAATATCGGTGGCTCTTCTAACGTACTCTGTACTTACTCTTCAAGCTTAAGACAATTAATCCAGCACAACACCTTCGAGATTTAAATTTGAATCGGTGCATTCTACTAATCCAACCGCATTAACGATTCTTTAACGCAGCCATCCACCCCTCTTCTACAGAACCTTCAACATCAAAAGCTGCAATAGTCCGGTACTCTTCCAGAACACCTTTGACAACACAAGTAGACGAGGAAACAAATTATTTATTCCGAAAACAAACCAGGCGTCGAAGGCACTCTGGAGAAGCGCCGGAGTAAATTATTCGTTTTCTCATCGGTTTTGACTTGCAATGTCAAAGGTATCAGATCGAAGGATTTCTAGCTTAACTTTTCAAAAGGACCTAAGTAACATTTTTTTTATGAATTAATTTGAATAGCGCAATCAACAGAAAAACATGAAAGCTTTTGATTGTACTCAAATAAATTCATGAAAAAATGTTACTTAGGTCCATTTGAAAAGTTAAGCTAGAAATCCTTCGATCCGATACCTTTGACATTGCAAGTCAAAACCGACGAGAAAACGAATAATTTACTCCGGCGCTTCTCCAGAGTGCCTTCGACGCCTTCGACATCACAAGCCGAAACCGATCATTCAATCCGGAGCGCTTCTAGAGCGCCTTCGGCATCACAAGTCGAACCCGAAGAAAAATGTCACGCCCATTCACGCCCACAGCATACTTACAAAACAAAAATTTCAGGAGCAACCTGCCAGGATCGCCAAATGTGTGGCCTATTTCCGCCGAACTTTCGGTTGCTTCTGTGCAGTTTTACGAAACAACCCGTTGGTTGCCCGACGAAGGAGGAGGCAAAGTCATGGCCTGCTATTCACTAATTCTCGGGTACTTATTCAAAAGGACGTATGTGATTTTGTAAACAAAGATTCAAACGTCGATTTGTCCAATTTGCATGCGTATGTGATTTTGTAAACAAAGATTCAAACGTCGATTTGTCCAATCTGATAGCACTCCCACGCAAACCATCACCACAGACAGGTAGAGGAAGCATTCGGCTACCTGTTGATGGTGTTGTTTGCATGGGAATGTCATTAGATTGGACAAATTGACGTTTGAATCTTTGTTTACAAAATGACATACGTCCTTTTGAATAAGCACCCGAGAATTAATGATCACAACCGAATCGTTATTGTCGGCGTAGCACCAAGTTAGAATTCGGAAGTTGGGACTTCCGAACCGAACTTTCTTCCGAAGTTTTATTTGTCAAACTAATTGATGCGTTGTTTAGCGCATCTTTAGGCGAATCCAGCGCACTACTTCCGAAGTTGGGAAAGTTGCCTGTATCTGGAGAAAAATCCAACTTCGGTATAAAAAGCGGTGTAAATTCATTCCGGATAGACAATATTATCACACTTTTCAGCGCCACTGTTTAAATTGATAAAGACCTGTTCTGATCTTCTAATGGTTCTGATTCGTTCTCAAATTTATTCTCACAGATCATGGCGGAGATAATTGTGTGGGTGCTCACCACAAAATGTTGCACGCCAAAAGAATTTCATTTGAAATTTGGTGAAATATCATTTTGACTCTAGACAGTGACGTAGCCACGGGGGTGGTTTTCCAGCCCCAGTCAACTCAACGCAAATCACCCAAGTAGCATCGACAATGGTTTAAATCATAAGTTGATAGTCAAATATCAAAGTGCTGGTGGGCAGTAGACTGGCCCAGGAAACAAAAAGTTGTCGAATTTCACGGGGCACCCGACCCCCCAGGATTGTGTCTTTGGGTGAGAAAATCAATCTCTCAAAATTTCAGCTCAATCGCTTGTTGCATAAGCTGGCGCAATTGATTTGAAGTTTGTATGGGGATTTCAGTCAAAATGTATAGTAAAATACACCTCCGTCACTCATTCGATCTGGAATTTGGTTCTGATTGCTCGATTGAGCTCAGAATTGCAAAAACGGCAGTTGGTATGCTACAGAACAATTTCACAGAACATTGTATGATGATTAAATTTACTTTTATATAGTTTTCGGCTGATACGATTCGATCAATAAATCCAAAAATACCCAATTCAGCTCCTAATACACCAGCCGAAAGCTAAGTAAAAGTTCATTTAATCATTGTACAACGTTCTGTGAAATTGTGTAGCATACCAACTGCCGTTTTTGCGATTCTGAGCTCAATCGAGCAATCAGAGCCAATTTCCAGATCGAATGAGTGACGGAGGTGTATTTTCCAGGTGGGCAGGTATGGTAAAATCGGTTCATTTAGCGCTAATCTTTTACTCACCTCTACACGCAATCGCAAATTAGGCAACTGTACACGAGCCCTTCCGAAATTTTCAATTTCGATTGTCTGCCGTTTGGCTTCAGTTAGTGACGAATCATGCCAAAAAACAAACAGACAAAATTCATCGCCGAATCTTTCCCACAGATAGCAAATGATGCATAGCCGAGTATTTGTTTACATTCGGTTCGTAAACGAATGGAATCGCAATTGAGTGGTAAGTGAGGATTCGGCAGAAAGAATCAGGCCACAAAACGAATCATTGAGTCTCGATCCATTGTCATCATCGTCTGAATTGAATCAATCTTCTGAGTCCAACTCAGTGTTTTCTGCTGCGCTCACTACACATCGGTTCATTCTCATCTCTCGATTTCTTTTCGCACTATTATGTGGTTTCATTTATTCTTGCCACAACTGTCGTCACTTCATCTCGGAGCATCAACATGGGTTTATGCCGGAACGGTCAACGAATAGATCTACTTCTGTACTCATCCTTCATCGCCAAAGCTCTCCAAAAAGGCCAACAAGTTGATTCCATCTACACTGATTTTTCAGCAACCATCAACCGTGTCCGTGTCCGTGTACTTCTCGCAAGGGTCATACGTCATACGTCATATGTCGATGAACAGAGAAAAGAAACTGGTTTTCCGGCCACCATGGTGTTGAATGGCAAGGAAGCAATTTTCCTCTGTATTCACAGACGAACTTCTGGATCCACATCATATTATCCACGCTGCTACAAATGTACCTTTACGTTCCTCTGCTGTGAGCACTCATTCCTTAGTTTCACGAACTACTGTTGAATCTGCGTGTTCCCGCTTGAAAGGAACTGTGAGAACTGAGCCGAAAAAATGATTTTGCAGAAGAATTTTCTCGAATGAAGTCTGAGAGAAAAGAAACAGTAGTAACGGCTCATAGTCAGCTACGGCGATAAAACCTGCAGAATTAAATGTCCTTCCAAGTATGTTATTCGGAAAAGATTTACAGGAATAAAATATTCTGTTAAAATTTTATTTTACTTAATAAAAATCATGTTGTACTAAAATTCAATTTGAAATAAAACACAAATATTGCAAATGTACTGCGGCCCGCTTCAGCAGCTCAAAATCGCAATGCGGCCCTCAATAGTAAGCATGCTGGGGACCACTGATCTAAGCTATTCGAGCTAATTGTTCTTGATTTCCTAAAACACCAATGCTTGGACTATGTAGCTGAAACTCAGCACGGATTCTTTCCGAAAAAGTCAACGTCAACTAATCTCTAGGATTCTAGGATTCTCTAATCCAATATTAAATTGGTTTCGTTCATATTTACACAATCGAACAGTGTCAGTCAAATTAGGATCCACTATTTCTGGCCCATTTGTCGTAACATCAGGTGTTCCTCAAGGGAGTCATTTGGGGCCTTTTATGTTCTTATTATACCTGAACGATGTCAACCGAATCCTGAAATGTTTCAAACTCTTCTATGCTGATGACCTCAAACTTTATTATATAGTGTCATGTCACGAAGATGCTGTTTTTCTTCAGAAGGAACTAGATAATTTTGTCAATTGGTGCACACTGAACAGAATGAGCTTGAATGCAAGCAAATGCTCCGTGATTTCTTTTGCCAGAAAACGCTCAATAAGGACTGTATCGAAAATAAGTTATCCACATTATTTTATTTGAATAAAATCGGATGGATTTTAAAAATTTATTAAAATGTGTCTAGCAATATATGTTAATTCTGTTTGTTAAGCTTTATGAAGAAATATAATACTGAACAAATATTGCCATATTCCAACGTTTATTCAAGTATTTTTCTTCCTGGTCACAAATCGGCATAAATTTGCCTCGTTCTAAAATATGATTACTTTCTGGTCCAAATTCCGGTCAACTGATTTTGATTTTCTTCCTTTTTCCGACAGATTAGCAAGCGTATAGTTCCCCAAGCTTGTTGACCATGAATTTTTACCTTTGGGGGTGGATAGCGAAACGCTTGATCAAATTATCCATCTTGATGTCCTTCTTACGGAGCCATGTGTCCAAAACTCAAATTTCCATATCACTTTCAATTTGAGATACATCGGAAACAATAAATTTTCAACAAAAAAACAAATTTTGATTTGAAACTTAACATACGAATACGTCGAATGCAGGGTAAAACCAACCAATACCTTCATGAGTTTCTGAGTAGCAACACTTTGAAAGTGGATAACTTATTTTCGATACAGTCCTTAACCAGGGACTAATACCGGGATCCGACACTCGCTATTTTCTCGTGTTGCACTTAATTCTCAATCGGTGTGTAGGAGTCCTAGGTATACAACTGAAAAGACACTAAATACGCTGTCAGTTATCACGCATGTTTCTCTCACCGTGTATTACTGACAGCATCGATGTTTTTGTTATTTTTGTCAAACCTGTGTCAAGCGTCCGGTTTATTTTCTCGCTTTTATTTTCGTTGTAGGTATTTTTTGCAATTTTCCAAATTTTTAATAGAAATGAAATAACTTTGGTTTAATTTCCGTATCATAAGGACGCTTGTCAGCGGTTATTTATCCAGATATGGACTCCAACGCGACAGCACAGCAGCGTCCTTGCAAGATGTTTTTGGATGTTTCTGCGTCGGTCGATTTCCCGTCGCACCAGCTGCTCCTTCAAGCCCGAGCTGAATTGCATGCTCGTCTGGTTGCCCCAGGAGAAGATGTCTGGCTCAGTACTCTAACCAGGAACTAATAACTAATTGCCCCACTCTCGCCAAGTCGTTTTGCACCTGGTCTGCCCACCTCGCTCGCTGCGCTCCACGCCGTCTTGTACCTGCCGGATCGGAAGCGAACACCATATTTGCAGGGTGGCTGTCCGGCATTATTGCAAAATGCCCTGCCCATCGTACCCTTCCGGCTTTAGCTACCTTCTGGATATTGGGTTCGCCGTATAGTTGGGCGAGCTCGTGGTTCATTCTTCGCCGCCACACACCGTCTTCTTGCACACCGCCAAAGATGGTCCTAAGCACCCGTCTCTCGAATATTCTGAGTGCCATTTGGTGCGGTGCCGAATCTTTTTTGACCGCAGCTTCTTCTGGAGCCCGTAGTAGGCCCGACTTGACTACGCATACGATCACAAACGAACACGCAAGTTCTCGTAACGCGCGCGAATTTGTACGGTTTTTGCAATCACTGTGCATAGGTGATTGAAGTTAATTTCGGTCTCAGTGCGTTGAGCCGAATATCGCAAACAAAGGGCTACCGCTCGTGCGTGGCCAGGTTAAATCCAGTGCGACTGTGTTTAATTTCCAATTCGCAATCACCGTAAGCTTTCGGTCTCAGTGAATCGAGCCGATTGTACCCCGAAAGGGCACTTTGAGTGTAGCCAAACGAATCCAATGCAACTGAGTGCAACTCGAATTAGCGATCACCGCCAGTGGGTGATTGAATGATTGAAACAAGTGACCGTCGCCCGAGAGCGGCTCGGTGAGCATCCCGTGTGGGAATATTGAACAGCTTACCGCCAGTGAACAGGCCAGGTCATTTAATTGGGTTTACAAGCGTGCTCCAGTGCGGAGGAAAGTACATGCTGCCCGGAGCGCAGCGAAGTTAATTGAATTTTACCACCCATACGCAGCCGCAGTGATTCCCGTCGAGAGGGAGAGTGAACGGCCTGCTGCCAGCGAGTAGTTGAAGCCCATTAATTTAATGTTACTACCGCGTACGCGGTCGCAGTGATTCCCGCCGAACATGAGAGTGTGAAAACTAAAAACTCGTACGGTTTATGATCATACCGACGCGTGCGAACTAAGTTTCCGTTTGTGTAAAAAGTGAACATGCCGTTAAACGAAACAATTCAAGCAGAGCTGGCAGAGACCAGCAAAAAACAACTCACGGCGCTAGAAGGCGCGCTGAAGAAAATGACAGAAGATGCCAAAAAACTAAAAGACCAGCCTCATACATGGGTGCAAGTTACAAGCACCATTGGAATGCTGGACGCCCTGTACACACAAGCATCAGGCGTTTTGCTGAAACTAGAGGGCATCGAGGGCCCCCATCGACGCAGAGCTCCTCTCATGGCGCTCCACCTACGTGCCAAAGTGACCTTAGAGGAGCTGGCCAACGCGTCAAAACCAGTTCCTCCAGTACGCGCACAGGAACCGCTGCTGGATCAAACTATTCAGCCGCACACCAACAGGGCGGATCATTTACCGAGGATCGATCTCCCTCGGTTCAATGGTTCGCCGACCGAGTGGCTCTCATTCAAGAGCCGTTTTGAAAAGCGCATATCTGCGCTAAGTGAAGACGCAGACAAATTCGAGTTTCTATGCATGTGCCTTGAGCACTTCGAATCGGCGAAAAATTCGATTGAAGCCCTTGAGAATTCAGGGACTTCTTTTACCGATGCATGGCAAAAATTAAAGCGCGCTTTTACAAGCGCCGTAATGCCTTTGAAGGCTACTTCACCAAATTACTTAGGGTGAACAACATTACAAACCCCAATGCCAAGGCGATCTTGGCACTAATCGATGCGGTGGACACCACGGTTCATGCCGCTCAACAAATCAACGGAGGACGCAGCCAAACGCTGGATTGCGTCGCAAACGGGCTACTTGTAGCCATTGTGAAGGGGAAATTGGACAACTCTACCCTGTCCAAGCTCGAAGAGAGCCTGGACCTCCAACAGATTTATATGTGGACCGAATTGTAAACGGAGCTGGAGAAACGAGCGAACCAGCTAGCTTGCCATACTGAATTCGACGGAGCACGAAACGTTAAAACGGTGGCAGCAGCCCCCGTCTCCCGATCCTCGAAAGGGAACAATGAAAATGATCAATCATCAAAGAGCCCAAAAGCTTGTTTCGCCTGCGGCGCAACCAGCGATCATAGCATATTCTATTGTGCTGTATTCAACAAGCTGCCAATCAAGGAGTGATGGAAAATGCTACAATTGCTTATCGCATGGGCACTCTGCAAAAAAGTGCCCTTCAAAAGTAAGCTGTAAGGAGTGTGGTGCCCGTCACCACCCTACTACACTCGCCGGCGGGGAAATTTCCTCGCCATCGACACCTCAAGAGAAGGCCGACGGATCGACCATGCAGGCCTCGGCCTCTACAAGTGACTTGGGGAAAATTATGTGTTTTTGACAACAGCGGCCATAAACGTACGAGGAGCTTCGACTTGGTACCAAGTTCGTTGTCTATTGGATTCAGGTAGCCAAGTCGAAACAATTACCGAAGAGGCAGCGCAACTCATTGGCCTGCCCACACTGCAGTCCCACTGACCATAAATGGAATCGGCAACGCATCATATGCTTACGACTCTGATTGAGTCAAGGAGTGGTAAGCTTTCAACACAAGTAGATTTGATTATTGGGGATCAGCCCATCATTACTCTTCGCAAGGGATCGATAAAGGGTGCCAGACGACATCGAATTGGCCGACCCTACGTTTTACAAGAGGCAACCCGTGGAAATTCTATTAGGATCCAGGGTGTTCTTCCAAATCATCAGGCCCAGATCTATTAATCTGGGAAATGGACCTGTTTTTCAGGAATCCGCCCTTGGATGGCTAGTCGGCGGACTAGCATCTTTCCCAAAGCCGCGACAAGTCATTGTGGCTGTCGTGGAAGCCAAGCCTGAATACAAAAAGGCTCCAGCTGCCGAAAAACCAGAAGGGTACGACGACAACGAACAAAACTTGGAGAATTGGTTCAGGCATTTTTGGGCGCTCGAGGAGGTGACTTCCTCGGAAGCGACGCCCTACCTCAGCGCGAACATTTGCGAAGAACACTTTCGCAAAAACACCACGACAGGACCGGATGACAAATTCACCGTTCGTCTTCCTCTAAAGCATGAACCCCAGATTCTGGGGAACTCTTTTGAACAGGCAAGGAGGCGCTTGCTATCGTTGGAGAAGCGTCTTACCCATCACCCAGACATATAAGAGCAATATAGGGATTTCCTCAAGGAATATCTCGCCATGCAGCATATGGAAATAGTCCGCCCAGTTGATTATGCAAGGGTAAAATATTATATACCCCACTCCTGCGTAATTAAGCCGGACTCCACCTCAACGAAACTACGAGTGGTGTTCGATGCTAGCGCCAAAACGACGAGTGGCATATCTCTGAATGAGATCTAGCACAGCGGACCGGTAATACAGCGCGAGCTGTTTGAGTTACTGTTAGACTTAAGGTGCTACGACAAGGTAATCACCGCTGACGTCGCAAAAATGTACCGGCAGGTAAACGTCCACGAGGAAGACTCGTGGTTGCAATGCATTCTGTGGAGGAACCACCCCTCCGAAGAAATTCAAACCTACAGATTGAAAACGGTGACGTACGGCGAAGCAGCATGGTCTTTCCTAGCATGCCGAGCGCTTCACGAAGTCGGGGAAGAACTATGTCCCGAGCAGCCGGAGATTGCTGATGCCATTCAGCAATGTTTCTATGTAGACAACCTAATGATGGGGGGAGATTCAGTAGATGAGCTACTACATCGCCGCAAGGCTGTGGAAGCCGCATTACTCAAAAAAGGATTCCCCTTAAGGAAATGGGCATCTAATGATCCCACCGCCATACGCGACGTGGCAACCGAAGACGTAGAACAGGTGATTCACGTAGGAGATCACGACGTCATCAAGACATTAGGAGTTGCATGGTACCCGCAAACCGATACATTCCGATTTCTGGTGGATGACCAGGATCCTCGTAAAACCACTATGACCAAAAGGCAACTTGCCTCCGAGATTTTGAGGCTGTACGACCCGCTGGGCATTATGCAGCCAATAATTATTACAGCAAAGATCCTGCTCCAAGGACTGTGGAAAATCAAATTAAAATGGGATGACCAAATCCCTGCGCAATCACATCATGAATGGCAACAGCTGAAGAATACATTGCCGAAACTCGCAAGCTTGGCCATACCGCGCCAAGCCATTCCAAGTAACGCTGTACACCTGGAACTGCATGGGTTCTCAGATGCATCCATCCTCGTCTATGGTTGCGCAATTTACGCGTACTGCATAGATGACCAAAATTGGAAAACAACTATGCGCCAAGTCCCGCGTAGTACCAATGGAAAAGGCCAATCAGCTGGCCCTGACGCTACCTCGAAAGGAACTCTTAGTTACTTGCCGAATCAATGCATAAGGTAAGCGGCATTATATCATCGCGCATCGATCAAGCCTACTACTGGTGCGACTCGCAGGTAGTATTGGCCTGGATCCACTCGCATGCACCCCACAATGAGGTTTACGTTTCAAACCGGATTAAGGTAATTCGGTCTCTAACAAACCAGGAGGCTTGGCGCTTCATCCCGACCGATCAAAATCCCACGGGTGTAGTCTCAAGAGAAATTTCCGTGAGGAAGCTCTTAACTACAAAAATAGAGCTGTTGCTGCACGCCACAGAATACGTATTGCATAATAAGCCGCAGTTCAAGGCACTTGTAGACCTACCAGGTGTTGCAACCTGATATCACAGAATCAGGACGACATAACAACCGAGCTGTATGACCTAAGTAAGTAAGTAATGAACAATTTTATGGCCAAGTCAACCACTATCAAGGGACGTGGGGTGAACAGAGAATCTCATATCGGTTCCATAACTGTTACACTGTGAGTGAGCTGGAGGCAGGAGAGCGGCTGATCGTTAAGCACGAGGTTAAGCACCTCCAGCAAATTCATTATCGTCAGGAGTTCGCTCATCTAGAGGAAAAGGGAACTTCTATCAAGCAAGGTCCTCTGCAGCAGTAGAGATGGTCGGGTCTCGGGTTTGAAAAATTAGGACAATGTCGGGTTCGGGTCGGGTACGGGTTTGTGAGATGATAAAATGTCGGGTCGGGTACGAGTTTGAGAAATAATGTATTAAATATTTTTTTATTCGTTTCTGGTAATTTTAGGGCTTGTTCGTTGTTTGGGCCTATACCCTTTTGGATGTAAAGAGAAATATAAAATATCTAGTTTGAGTTTTCCGCCAGCTCGGGTTTAAGACTGCAAAAATTGTCGGGTTCGGATTTGAAAAGAGTTTTCATTCCGGGTTCGGGTCGGGTAAGAGTTTGAAAGGAATTTCTAAATCGGGTTTGGGTCGGGTTCGGGTTTACAAAATGTGAAACCCGACCATCTCTATGCAGCACCTCAGTCCCATCATCGAGGATGGACTTATCCGCGTCGTGGGCAGAATTAGTCTAGCCGACCTACCTCAGGATCAACGACGTCCAGTTTCAATTCCCCGAGAGCACTTCTTTGGGAAAATCATTTTGAATCACATTCATAGAAGAAATCTCCACGCTGGGATGGAGACAATCATTGCGGACTTCCAGAGACAATATCGGAACCGCGCAAATTCCAGCAGCAGATGGGTCAATTGCCCAGACCCCGGGTGATTCCATCACCAGCCTTCACGCATACCGGAGTGGATCTTTGTGGTCCATTTTACACCCTGCCGAACCCCAGAGCTAAGACCAAGATGGCCGTCTACGTCTGCATCTTTGTTTGTTTTTCCACCAAAGCGGTGCACTTCGAAGTTGTGTAAAATCAGTCCGCAGGAGCCTTCATCGCTGCACTCATGAGATTTACTGCGCTGCGCGGCAGGCCTGAAGTAATCTATTCCGACGACGGACGCAATTTCGTTGGAGCCAACAAAGAACTCGCCGAACTGGCACAAACATACAACAACGAGCTATTCCAAAATGAATTGGTTGGGATAGCCGCTACCAAAGGGATAAAGTCCAAATTTCGGAGGACTCTGGGGCCTGCTTCAATATTTTGGAACTGCAGACTGTGCTTTACCAGGTGTCGGCAATAATGAATTCCCGGCCCCTAACGGCAGTCTGGACCGACGCCAGTAGTCCAGAACCGCTCACCCCTGGACACTTTCTGATTGGGAGACCCATGACGGCTCTTCCCATTCCCAGCGGAATACCTAAACATGGAAATCTATCATTGCGATGGAAGTTGGACAAGTTGTCCTCATCGGAGATGACAACAATCCCGTGGCAAAGTGGCCCATGGGAATCGTCATCAACACATCCAGCGCCGATGGAGTCGTGCGTGTCGCCACAGTTCGCGTCGGAACCAGCATCTACAAACGGAACGTCCGGCTGTTAGCCCCATTACCAATCGAGTTACCAGCAGCCAACAACAGCATGGAACAATCTTCGATCCATGAAGTAGCGGAATATGAAGAGGATCCCCACCTCCAGCTATTTGGGACAATCGTCTGCGCTCTCCCCCAAAGGGGAGAAAATGGAAATAGTTAAACTTCATCCGGTGCTAATCTTGAAGCTCCGGCCCCAAATCGATCCAAATCTAATTTTGATGTGCAACATTGTTGCACAAGACGATCAGACGCAGCACAAGCATAAAGTGCTGCCAACGGTCCATCAGTGAACATTGACCGATGGACAAAAGCGCCCGCATCAGCACTTCGCGTGTTACAATATGGTCACACCAACCATCCCAGCTATCAGTGTAATCGTCAAACGATCGCAATGAATCGCCTGCTTTGAGCGATGCTTACAGCGGCACACTAGGAGTTAATTTTCTGAAATCAGTATGGCGAAAGGCATCTAAGGTTCGATTTCCCGAAATTAAGCACCTAAATCGAAAAAATATTTGGTAGGCGTAATAGCGGACACCATCCTTCATAACCGGTACCAAATAGTTTTTCATGGAAAGTTCCTAATTTTGAGAAAACCCGCATTAGATGCCTTTCGCCATACAAATTTCTGGCGGTTAACTCATGCTGGCTATTTTGCGCATATAAATACAATAGCGCCTGGATGTAGAAGCGGCGTGTAGAAAATCAGCCACTGCCAATAATTCATTGTCGAGACAAACTCGCAGCAGTCAGCGGCATACATCCGGCTGGCCAGCGGTCACGACCGCATGGGTCCAACGTGCATCGATATCACCGCTGCCTCAGCAATGCAATGCGCCGCCTATCAACTATAAACTGGGCAACAGCCATGAAAAACGCACTCAGAAGGACAGACATCGTTGAAAGCGCACCGCACATACCGTAAGCAGTGTTGTCCTACACTCAGTGCAAAAAATTCTGCTCTTTGATTTTACTCCATCCAAACGATTTTATAGTCTTTACTAAGTAAGTGCAACTAATAGAAAGATATTTGAATTTTCTAATTGTTACGTCAAACTATTGAAAAAATGCACACCAGAGCCACAAGAGCGCGCGCGCTGGAAATACACTGGAGTGTTTTCACTGGGGTGTATTTCCAGCGCGCGCGCTCTTGTGGCTCTGGTGTGCATTTTTTCAATAGTTTGACGTAACAATTAGAAAATTCAAATATCTTTCTATTAGTTGCACTTACTTAGTAAAGACTATAAAATCGTTTGGATGGAGTAAAATCAAAGAGCAGAATTTTTTGCATTGAGTGTAGGACAACACTGGTCCGTAAGTAATTGGAGATGTGGCCCTTCTCGGAAAGCAGCCCCGAAGTGACGGTGGAGAACAACATCTCCACACACAACGTGGCTGGATATGCAATCGACGCCTTATTCATCATCGCTGTAATCATCATCGTGTGGCGTTGGCGACAAAACGTGCGCCGCATCCGGTCGCTAGAGGCGGCAACGAGACGCAGCAACCTGAACGTGTGAGCGGGCGTCATCCGACGCCTGCCGAGTAAGCACATTGGGTGCATCGGTACCGGCCCGGTCTTGGTGCACACCGCACCACAGTGAAATCAATCAAAAGAACTTTGTAGCAAATTCGTGAATAAAATCAAATCAGTTCTAGTTTAGCATTCGTGGTGGTTAGAACCATTTATTTCGGATCACAGTCCCCGGTTACAGTAGTTAACCGTTCGCTAGTTCTTTTTACTTTCAGTTGCCCTGCGGAAGCGGGATTTTGACTTAGAGTAAAACAATGTCCATGTTATCTGCGAAACAAATGAATTGACTGGATCTGTTGAAAATCGTACCCCGGCTCTCCACATGACAGTCCATCACCTTGTCTTAATGTCCGGCGCGATTTGAGAGAACTGGATTGTTCGTC
The DNA here is from genome assembly GCF_024139115.2 of Armigeres subalbatus. Taxonomy (NCBI): domain Eukaryota; kingdom Metazoa; phylum Arthropoda; class Insecta; order Diptera; family Culicidae; genus Armigeres; species Armigeres subalbatus. Next base: position 73,949 of record NW_026943209.1, read on the forward strand.
CGAAATCTTCACACAGTTTTGCACACCATCCACCGTTGCTTTGATCAGTCTGGTAAGCTTCCCAGGGAAGCTGTTCTCGTCCATAATTTTCCATAGCTCTACGCGGTCTATACTGTCGTATACCGCCTTGAAATCAACGAACAGATGGTGCGTTGGGACCTGGTATTCACGGCATTGTTGAAGGATTTGCCGTACAGTAAAGATCTGGTCCGTTGTCGAGCGGTCGTCTACGAAACCGGCTTGATAATTTCCCACGAACTCTTTCACTAATGGTAACAGACGTCGGAAGATGATCTGGGATATCACTTTGTAGGCAGCATTAAGGATAGTGATCACATGAAAGTTCTCAAACTGTAGCTTGTCGCCTTTCTTGTAGATGAGGTATATAACCTCTTCCTTCCACTCCTCCGGTAGCTGTTCAGTTTCCCAGATTCTGACTATCAGTTTGAGCAGGCAAGTGGCTAGCTTTTCCGGGCCCATCTTGATGAGCTCAGCTCCGATACCATATCAATACCTGTGGGCATCGTTGGTAGATTCCTATGGGCATTGTTATGAGCATCGTGGGCAATTCCTGTGAGCATCGCTCGCGGATTCCTGTGGGCATCGCAGGCGGATTTTCGTGGGCATCGCTGGCGGACTCCTGTTGCATTGCTGGTGGATTCTTGTTCACAGCGTTGGCGGATTCTTGTAGGCATCGCAGGCGAATTTCTGTGGGCATCGTTGGTGAATTTCTATCAGCATCCTGCGGGCACCGCTAGCAGATTATTGTGGGCATTGATGGCGGATACTTGTTTACAGCGCTAGTGGATTCTTGTGGGCATCGCGGGCGAGTTTCTGAGGGCATCGTTAGTGAATTCCTGTTAGCATCCTGCGGGCATCGCTGGCAGATCCTTGTGGGCATCGCTGGTGAATTTCTGTGAGCAGCGCTGGCGGATTCTTTTGGGAAACTGATGGATTCCTGAGGACATCGCTGATGGATTCCTGCGGGCATTGCTGGCAGATTCCTGTGGGTGTCGCTGAAGGATTTCTGTGGGCATCGCTGGTGGATCCTTGTGAGCATCGTGGGCGGAATCCTGTGGACATCGCTGGCGGACTGCTGTGGGCTTCGTTGGTGTATTTCTATGGGCATCATGCGCGCAATGCTGGCAGATTCTTGAGGGTATCGCTGGTGAATTCCTGTCGGCATCGCTAGACACTCCCGTATGCATCTCTCCAGGATTCCTATCAAGCAATCAATCAAGCTACCCAATCAACCTTTCAAGCAACGAACAACAAAACCAATCAACCAATAAAGCAACTAATCAATCTTTTAACCTACCAATCAAGCAACCAACCTTTCAAGCTAGCTACCAATCAACCAAGTAATCAATAAACCAACCAACTAATTAACCAATGAAGCAACCAATCAATTCAGCATTCACAATTCACCAATCAATAAAACTACTATCCCAAGTAACACCAAGCATTACAATATTGCACATATATAAATCACAAGTCGGCATGCTAAATGCTAATTGCATTAGATCAGTTTTAATGATGTGAAATTGCATTTATTTATCAACTGTCAGACAACGATACTCTAAATCAGCATTACGAATGCAGCGATGCATTACTGATGCTTTATTTCAAAATGTCAAAGTAATGAACCATTAATTCGGTCTTATAATTGCCCTTTTCCACTTAAAGTCAACTTTTAGGTCTATGTTTTTTACAAGCATATATAGCTTCATGGTTACTTGAGATAATCAACTAACCAAGCAACCAAATTAGCAACTAATTAATCGAGCAACCAACCATTCAAGCCCACTTCTAATCACTCAAGCAACCAATTAACCAATCAAGCAACTAATCAATCAACCAGCCCACCAATTAGCAACCAACCAATCAATCAAGCAACAAACCGATCAACCAACCAATCAAACATTTAAGCAAGATACCAATGAACTAGCCAACCAATAAACCAATTAGGCAACCAACCTATCAAGCAACTAACCAATCAAGCAACCAACCATTCAAGCAAGCTACCAATCAAGCAACCAACTAACAAATCAAGCAACCAGCCAATAATTCAACCATTCAAGTAAGCTACCAATCATCCAACTAATCAATCAGGAAACCAATTATCCAATGAAGCAACTAATCAACCAGCCATCAACCAAACAACAAACGAATCAAGTAACTAACTAAACAATCATTCTAACCCGCTTCCAATCAATCAAGCAACCAATAGCCAATCTTCCAATCAGACAAGCTACCAATCAACCAACTAACTTATCAAGGAAATAACCATTTCACCAACTAACAAATCAATCAACCAACCAACTAATCAATCAACCATTTAAGCAACCAACAAAACAACTAATCAACTAACCAGCCGACCAACCAATCAACCAAATAACCAACCAATTAAGCAAACAACCAAAAATCAACCAATCAAGCAGCCAACCAATCAACCATTCAACCAACTAACCAATCAAGCAACCTACCAATCAACCAACCAATCGACCAACTCACCAATCTACCGACCAACCAATCAAGCAACCAGCCTACTAATCAATCATTCAACCAACTAACGAATCAAGCAAGCAACCAACAAACCAGTCAACGAATCAAGCAACCCACCATTCATACCACACCATTCAAGCAAGCTACAAATCAATCAAGCAACCAACCAACTAATAAAGCAATCAAGCAACTTAGCAATCAATTAGGCAATACACCAATCAATTAATTTTTCGAGCTGAGTCGATTGATGTATAATGGATTTCCGGACTTCCTATCAAAAGTTCATTTTTAAGTGATCCTAAAATATGTATTCGTAATAATTAAGGTAATGTATTATTACGGCAGTGTTGGAAACGTTGGCAGATTAATGTGAACTGGAGATTGCTATGGAAGTGAGCATCGCTAGTCTGGTCGGAAGTCTGGTCGCACCGGCTGCGTTTTACCCATCAGTTAGGGCTCTGTATTTACAACATTGCTCTCGAATTCACCCTTCGGGTCCGTCCAGAAGCGTCGATCGCAGGAATCATTGAAAGCGGCTGTACGCACGCCGACGTCATTGTTGTTTGAATTGTTTGGAAGGGATCCACCGGCTTCACTGGAGCCATTTGGAACCGCGGACTTTGTCGGACTTTGGCCTTTCTTCGCCGTCAATGTTAACAAAACCAGAACTACTCAAAAATCTTCCGACGGTACCAAAAGGAGCGTAGAATGGCAGAGCTCGCAATGATTCGTTTTTGCCTTGTTTGATCACCGATGCATCCGGTGCACACCGTATCCACCAGTGTTCAATAGAAGCACAGAACGACAGCTCTGGTATCCATGTAATCTTTGTTGTTGTCTATCTCTCTGAAAGAGGATGAAAGAAGATGCGAGAAGCCTAGACCAGTGATCGTATCTTCTGCCTCATCCTGCTTCTTCCTACGCCTTGAAATCTTTTCGGACATCTTGTTGGCTTCGTTGATAGCCTTCATCAAACCTTCACCACGAAGCGCTGGACCCAAGCATTCCGTACGTCGGATCAACAGACGAATGACAAGATTGGCGTTCTCCTCAACGCTTTCATCGTTGACCCAAACATAGAAGCGCAAGAAATGTAAATAGCGTTCGATAGTCTGTCAATAAGCTTGACCAACGGCCTAAAATTAGAGAGAGCGATCGTTAGTTAATTACTTTCCGAAATTCACGCAGCTGATACTTACAAGAACATATTTTTTAATGGAGACGCCGATCGGATCACGGTTGTACAAGATTCATCTCAACCGTCAACCCTCGTTGGAAGAACTGCAGCTGACAAACGGCTAAGTAACTTGGAGTACTACCTAGGTTTGGAGGTTTGCTTGTGGCTTCAAAAGGTTAGCAGAGAACAGCTTGGTCTCCGGTTCCATCAGAAATACGAGGGAGATCTCCTGTTCTTAACAGGCGAAGCGAATCCTAACCGTGGCCGTATCGGCAAAGCATCCAACGAACATTCCTTGTGATGCTCCTTTTTCCAGAGGCGTCCTGTGAAGTCCTGTGTAAGCTTCGATGAATAATAACTCGCACGACTGACGCTGGATATATTTATTTATGTAGTATAATCAGTATAATGGTTTTAGATCTCGCATGATTTTTAAAAACGACGAATATCCAAAAAAGAGCCTCCCTTCGTTTACTTTCTCTTTCGATTATTACAAAGCCACACAAACATTTAGGTCGGATTTTATAGCAGAGATCTGAAGAAATTAACTAGCATGTTGAGATGAAAATATTGCACATTTAAGACAATATTGCGATATTAGCAAAGAGAGCTTAATGAAAGAGAATCTTCATTTGGACACGACGTTTTCAAAAATCATGCTTGTAAATGGTTTTCATTTTAAACAATTTTATCCACAAATCAATGTTCTACTTACACTGTGCTATGCGGTTGTTGTGTGCGCTTTGAGCGACACACGGTCGCATTGATAGGGCCTGCTTGCTTGTAGTGGTTGACCAGAGCCCACTGCCAAGGGTTTTTTATTCTTCTCCTTGCTGTGTACGTAAGACCCAGCCAACGTAGCGGTGGATTGTTCGTTGATTAATTTGAGGCATCCGGCATCGTAGATTTCACTCCCGAACGACACGACAGCTTGCGGGCTGCCCATAGATTTGCGTTCGCAAACATCTTTGCTGCTCCTCGGATATCGGCGTTCTAAGCTGTTGCCACTTCGGTGAGGTTCCGGTCCATCCAGCATGGTTAGCGCAATGGCAGCGGCAGGCTTTGACTTACTGTTAAAACTCGCTGCTGCGCTCTTCATTCTGGGGACCCTTTTACGGTATTTCAGTTTCTCCTTACCCAAAAGCCGAAACGAATGTTATGTTTCTCTCGTCATCTCGTAAGCATTCTCCTGGTCGGACAGGTACATTAAATTTTCTCCGTTGATCTCAATCCCTGGTGAAATTAGCATTTAACCCGAAGGATTTCTTGTAGGACTTCACGATGGGCTTCACGCAGAATTTCTTGAAGGACATCGCGAAGAATTTCCTGGAGGACTTCCCGCAGAATTTCATGAACGATTTCGCGGAGGATTTCATGGAGGACTTCTCATTGGATTTCCCGGAGGACTACGATGGATTTCATGGAGGACTTTCAGAAGAATTCTCCCTAAGAAATTCCTGAAGTGTTACCGAAACGTAACGATAACACAGATTCCACCGGTACTTCCCGGAATGAGACGCAAATTTTTCCACAATCGTCGATTTTCACTTTTTTCGCGACCAGACCGGACCGAACGACGAAAGCAATTGAGCAAGCAACGACGAAAACAAATCAATGATCATTGAGGATTGACGTTAGGAATCTGTCAAAACTCACAGCAAACACTTTCAAATAAATTTACCGTAATATGAGTAAAATACACTAGCGCCTCTGGCGGTGCTGGTCTCGTCAGCTCATCTGGGTTGCATGAATTTTAAATCGGTTCTTCGGGACTCCGATGTCCCGGTAATTAGTTCCTGCCTTAACGTCATTCAACTACTGTATTTCCTCCACTCCAATCAAACGAGAAAGCACCATTAAAGATCTTGGTGTTTTGTTAGATTCGAAACTAACACTTAAGGAGCATGTACGGCCAAAGCATCCAAGTGCTTGGGCATGATTTTCCGCGCTGCAAAACACTTCGATGATATCCATTGCATAAAAACTCTCTATTGCTCTTTGATACGTTCTATCTTGGAATACGCTGTCGTTGTTTGGGCTCCTCCCTTAGGCTACTATCAAAATGGAATTCAACTATTAGAAAAAGTCCAACGCAAATTTATTCGCTTCGCCCTTCGAAGACTTCCATGGAGCGATCAGCTGAACCTTCCGCCTTATGAAGATCGATGTATGTTAATTGATCTGGAGTTATTGGAAACACGTCGGAATGTTTTTAAAGCCTCGTTCATTTCTGATGTTCTTCAGTTCCACATTGATTGTCCTCGTGTACTAGATATGTTGAATATTGACATCCGTCGTCGTCATCTCCGTTCTCATGAATTTCTTCGTCTTCCTACTTCTCGTACAAACTACGGATATAATGAGCCTATAAATAGCATGGGTCGTGTGTTCAATCGCTGTTATCCTGTTTTTGACTTCCACTTGTCCCGTGTCACCAATAAGAATCGTTATCGTGAGGTGTTAGATAAATTATTAAGCAAATTTTGTATGTATCATTTGAAAATTTGTATTCTGTTGATATGAAAAGAAGAGGAGGTTTTGCGCCCATTTGAGAAAGAGCTTTTATTAATAGCTCTACTCAAATGGGCTTTTCCCTGCTCCAGGAAATAAGAAATAAAATAAAAGGGCAGCTGTTGTATAATTGGTAATACGTCCGTGTACTTAATGGAATAGTGTGGGTTCAAGTCCCACCGGAAGCCGAATCTTTTTTTGCAATATCTCATAAAAACACCTTAAAAATGGCAAACTTAACTATGTGTATCAAAATTAAACATCTTTTCCAAAAAAAAAAAGAAATCTGACTTTCCTCACAAGTCATCAATCAAGATAAATTAATAAAACCATGCAAACTTCTGAAAACAAATTCAATAAATCTCTGCTGATTCCGTCATGAATGCATCCCTCCTACAACCTCTACTAGAATGAAAAGGGGTCATGTTTAAACTGCAGTTTTGAGATTCTTATTTCTACTGAGCATTGAATTTCAAAAAAATAAAACATAGAGCATGTAAACATTTCGTTTACTCCACCTGTCACTTCCCTGTCACTTCCCCAGTCCAGTCGAGGAGTTTATTAGAAGGTTTATTAGTTTATTAGAAATTTATAAAGAAGGCTCAACCGAATTAATCAAGTGCACAATATTCAAATGAACCAAATAATGAACATTACTGAATAGTAATTTGAGTGGTCACCAGTAGGAGGTAATCAATCTGATAAATTTTCAGCATAGTGCGTTCTCTAGAATTTGGTTTCTAAAAATACGCTTGTCACTTTGTTGTATACTGACCTTATTCGCATAAGAGTCCCATTTAATTTTCTCCGACTTGAGTAATTTGCCGTTGAATTTTTCAAACATTGTTTTACATGGAGAAATACAAAAAAATCTAATAAGGCCGTTACAAATATTTAATAAACGTTT